>NC_138216.1:12657113-12768805 GCF_964194415.1 Vipera berus
CCACTTAGAGAGGGGTGTAAAGCACTGTGAAGTGGTATATAAGTCTAGCTGCTATTGCTATGAATATTGTGTTTTCTGATTGGGAAAGGGGGCATCAGCAAAAGTAGTTATTGTCTTGCAAATTCACCTAACAAGAACGCAGTTGTGAGTAATGATACATTGGTGTGACAATGCATATAGGTTAATTGCACAGACCATCTCTATTAAAAATATTTACCATCATGTCTTAAAAAGGAAAGCAGCAGATGAATGAGCAAATTAAATCTGCCCATGCAATATATAAGAATAATTCTAGCTCATTTGAAAGATGCATGACCCCAGTTTAACCAAATTTTATGAATTAAATTCATCTCTAATTTTAGAGATATGGATTTCCTATGCCACAGAAATAAAGACACATGTTTTGCATGTCCTGAAGCATCTCCCTTTTCTATTGACCTCCATAGGAGATTCCTAATTCTCTACCTTCCAAGAAAATGAAGGTGCCAGAACATAATAATAAGAACAGGACTGGAATCAGGACTTCATAAAACATCTGTTCACGATTCCTCAATTCAAATGAAACGGAGGCACCAGGAGATCATTTGGGAGTTTTGCCAATGTTTTGTCTCCATGCGCAGGTGTTGTAGCTGCCTGCATGGGGGACAATTAATGATAACAAATGCTGGCAAGTCCGTTGCATAATCCACCAGTCTGTACAATTTGCAGCAGATTATTTCAAGTATACTTATAGCCCTGTGTGTTAATTGTTGCCTTTATCCCTGGTCTTTATTTAAATATCAAATCATGTTTCTCCTGCTAGAGATAATCAACAGAAATGCTTTGTAATTTTAATCACATTCTTTGGCCAAGGAAGATGGTTCCCCGTTCCTTGGCATGGAACAGCTTGTTGTCAACCTTCTTTGACTTGTAAATGTTGGAAATTAAATATTAATATGTAGGGGCCTGATTGAGCTTTTATGATTAAGATTTACTAGTTTAATATTAAATGGCATTGTATACCATGAAGGAATCAGTTAAATACAGATTGTCCTTGACATACGACCACAATTTAGCCCGATGCTTCTGTTGCTACGTGAAACATTTGTTTTGCCCCCATTTTACGACCTTGCTTGCCACAGTTGTTAAATGAATCACTGCACTTGTTAAGTTAGTAACATGTTTGTTAAGTGAATCTGGCTTCCCCCATTGACTTTGCCAGTCAGAAGGGGATCACATGACCCAGGACACTGCAACCATCATAAATATGAGTCAGTTGCCAAGCATCTGATTTTTGATCACGTGACCATGGGGATGCTGCAATGGTCATTAAGTGTGAAAAACAGGCATAAGATGTTTTTTTCACTGCCGTTGTAACTTTGAACATTCACTGGATGAACTGCTGTAAGCTAAAGACTACTTGTATTTTAAGTTCTTCCTTTTGCTTCCCTATAAAATGAGATATATTTTGATTTTGATCAGAAATGTCGAGGGACCTTTAAGCATTGTTGACAGTGAGAAGATGGTTACTTCCTCGGTTCAATAGGTGGGCTGACCCTTGCCTACAAAACATATGTTTCTGCTGACTTCGTATGCTAAGAGAGGAAAAATATGTATTTTCTGTTCCCATGTTTGATCGACACTACGGATTATTAATAAAGAAGAAATATCACAGCCCTTTGTGGCTTCAACAGTGGGACTAAGGACAGCAGAACAATTTATTTTCAATGAGCATGCACAAAGTAAGATTTATGACTTTTGCTGCTCAGATGACATTTCCCACATAGTTGCCGAGCTGCAACAAATTAAAGAGATTCGTGAATACTAAGGGGTGTGTTTTTGTAATGAGGGAGAAGAGACAGAGGCAATAAGATGATAATTAAGGTAACAACTTGTGAAAAATTAAAGAATTTCTGTCTTTCATTTTTTGAATCTCCAAGCATAAACTTTGTAGTTGTTAATTTAATTGCTGATGTTCTATGTATCCCTGAAGAATATTAAGGATTAATCATCTGGTTCATTTCAACAAGAGATAAGGCCTAAGTGAATTGAAATTTTACCAATTTAACCCTGTCTGCTTCCTAATAAGACATGATTAACATTTTTTTCAATTAACAACACATAATTATTCCAGAGTCCTTGCTTGTATATATTTCATCTTCTCAGGGTGCTTAGATGATTTCTTATATTTTAATATGGCTCCAGAAGTTGTGAACGCTCCAACATTGGACGTTTTTAAGAAGAGATTGGACAACCATTTGTCTGGAATGGCATAGGGTTTCCTGCCTGAGCAGGGGGCTGGACTAGAAGACCTTCAAGGTCCCTTCCTTCCAAATCTGTTATTCTGTTATTCTGTTATTCTATTATTCTGCTATTCTTTCTTTCTTTCTTTCTTTCTTTCTTTCTTTCTTTCTTTCTTTCTTCCTTCCTTCCTTCCTTCCTTCCTTCCTTCCTTCCTTCCTCCCTTCTTCCCTTCCTCCCTCCTTCATCACTGGAGGTTTTCTAGAAAAGATTGGACAACTATTTGTCTAGAATGATATAGGGTTTCCTGCCTGAGCAGGGGGTTGTACTAGAAGACCTCCAAGGGCCCTTCCAACTCTGTTATTCTATTATTCTGCTATTCTTTTTTTCTTTCCTTCCTTCCTTCCTTTCTTCCTTCCTTCCTTCCTTCCTTCCTTCCTTCCTTCCTTCCTCCCTCCCTCCCTCCCTCCCTCCCTCCCTCATCACTGGAGTTTTTCTACAAAAGATTGGACAACCACTTCTCTGGAATGATTTAGGGTTTCCTGCCTGAGCAGGGGGTTGGACTAGAAGATCTGCAAGATCCCTTCCAACTCTATTATTCTAGATATTCTGTTAATATCTACAAAATTATTAAAAGAACAATGTATTATTTTCATTCTTCATAAAAGGTAAAGGTAAAGGTTCCCCCACAAATGTGTGCTAGTCATTTCCAACTCTAGGGGCCGGTGCTCATCTCCGTTTCAAAGATGAAGAGCCAGCGCTTGTCCGAGGACGTCTCCGTGGTCATGTGGCCGGCATGACTAGACGCCAAAGGCGCATGGAACGCCGTTACCTTCCCACCGTAGTGGTCCCTATTTTTCTACTTGCATTTTTTACGTGCTTTCGAACTGCTAGGTTGGCAGAAGCTGGGATGAGTAACAGGCACTCACTCTGCTACACGGCACTCGGGATTCGACCCGCCAAATTGCCAACCTTCTAATCGACAAGCTCAGCGTCCTAACCCACTGAGCCACCACATCCCTTCTATTCTTCATAAGAAAGGTTCAAATAAAATTAGTTGGTTTCTTTCTGCTGGGAAGATTACAGCGAATTATCATACTCCCTAGCAATGGGGTTAGCATGTCTTATTTGCATTCCTTACAACAAATTCTTGCTCTGGTCTGGCAATTAAAAAAAATGTTGTTCTGCATCAAATGGTAAATTAATGCATGAGGAGTTGGAGAGTGTAACATTTGGCATATAATAGAAATGTATGCTTTCCTTTCAACATCACACAATTTTACAGCATCCATGGTTTCTTAGCTAAATAACAAGTCAATCACATGACTTTACATTTGTGGTCAAACATTATTCAGGGCTAGCAGTAATTTGGAAGGCTTTAAAAAAACACTGTTAGATATTTGGCTATTATCTAAATGGCTTCCCAGATGTTTTAGTTATGTGACATACAGAGGATCCCATTCCCACCCACCTACCCACACTCCATTGAATAACCCAGTAGCAGATACCTCGAAAGGGTCATTAATGGTTGTTTATGATAATTGACAAGAAAGCAAAACAAAAAAAACACCCCTCATCATGGTTTAATGGGAAGCAGATCTAATGGGCTTCCTTAATGGCCAGGAGAGATGTGTCATTTGCTTCCTGGCAGATATAAAACGAAAAGGAGATCAAAAGGAAAGGGGAAGAGAGCAAGGCTTTTCAAGTATTGTGGCGTAATTCCCAACCTATGCTTCTTTCTCAAACTTTTCATTTTGAACTCTGATCCTCTCATTCTTTTAAGCTGCTTTCTAATTTGATAATAGCTATCATCACAAACACAATGGAAATACATCATTAGGGGATGGTTGACATCAGAAGATCTAAGTGTTCGGCAACAAGTCTGCACACGTTCATCTATTTATTTTTCTTCTTCTTTGGACAATGTGTTTATTGTGGATAGTTACAGACAGACTACTAGATTATAGGCACAAATAATGTGGCTAATATATGTCACAAAGGTCCATATTAGAGAAAGGACTCAGTTTATATCAAGGTTTAGTTTCTATTGGAGAAACAGTTTCTCTGTTCAGATAGCTAATGGATAGAGAGGACAAAAACCTGAAATATTGTTGCTGGTGACAAGATGGGGAAAAGATGAGAAGGAAGGGACAGTGAGAAGGTTCAAAGGACTCAGTATATACCAAGAAGAAATTGCTGCATTATTCTCGATACATTTTTGTTTTTGTTTTTCAGTCCCTTGTTTTCAAAACTCCTAGAGGTTGGGTGTGTGTGTGGAGCAATGGCTCAGTGGTTAAAATGTTGGGCTTGTCGGCTGAAAAGCCAAAAGCCCAAGCTGGAGACCTGAGCATCATTCCACGGGGAGAATTCTATTCCTCACCCCAGCTCCTGCCAATCTAGCTGTTTGAAAGCATGCAACTGTGAGTAGATAAATAGGTACCACTTTGGTAGGAAGGTAACAGTGCTCTGTGATGTCATGCTTCAGACAGCGCTGGCTCAATGGCCTTGAAATGGAGATGACGGTCACCCCTTGCGTCAGCAACGATTATCGGAGTAAAATCTGCAGGGACTCCTTTACTTTACCTTTACCTACAAGTAAAACTGAAGAATCATAGAATCATAAGGCCAGGAGAAACTTTGAAGGGCTTCTGATCCAGCTGTCTGCCCAAGGCAGGAGTCCTTATACCATCCCGGAAAAAAAATGGATGTCCAATCTTTTCTTGATGGAACACCCACATCTTTGGAAGGCTGTTCCATTGATTGTTCTCACCATGAGGAAATTCCTCCTTAGCTTTAGGTTGGATTTCTCTTTAATTAGTTTCCATTCATTGTCAGCGTCTCAGGTGCTATGGAGAACAAGTCGACCCTCTCTTCTCTGTGACAGCTAGAAGCGAGCTATCATGTCACCCCTAATCTCTCTCTTTGGTAACTTAGATATATATCTAGCTCTCTCAACCATTCATTTTATGGTTTAGTCTCCAGACTCTTAACATCTTTTTTGCTATTTTCTGCACTATTTTAGAGACTTGGGATCTTTTTTGTATCCTGGCTACCAAAACTGGATGCATTATTCCAAGAATGGTCTAACTATAAGTTCCTTCAGGGCTGTTCACATATCTTTGAACATTTAGTCTTTGTTCTTTGGCAATCCCTATGTTGTTCTCATTAGCATTGGCATCTAGAAAATGCATCTCTATTTTCTTCTGGTATTGTGGACCTTTTATCTTAACACGCAACATGTATCTCCTTGGAATAGCATTTTATTATTATTACTATTGACCCAACTCTGCAATACACTGAGGTCATAGCATTCCTGCTATCTTTGGCTTCCAACAGCTAAACGGGCCCTTGTGCCCTTGATATTCAATATTATATCTGAACATTTCAGACGGAGAATTGCGCAACTAGTTGCCAGTGCTTTTAAAGTTCATTGGTACTAATGAACTACTTTGTCAAAAGCAATCCCTTTTGCTAAAGCTGGACACTTAACAGCTAACTGTTATTTAACTCTATTAAGTATTGCCAGTCACACTAACACTTCTGGGCCTCTCTTTAAGGAATTAAAGAAAGCAAAGTTAGGTAACCTAAATTGAAAAGTTGAGAAAACATTAGAACATTAAAAAGAATCCAGAGAGACTTGTATCTTAATATTAATGTGTTTGCTGGCATTTTGTAGACTATTGGAAGGCCAGGTGTCAGGTGAAAAAGAGGAAGCCCAACTGGAGCCTGGTTATGCCTCAGCTCCTAGGTATTTGTGGAGATCCTCAGTCATCCAGGTCATGGTTGTCCCAACAGTGCTTTTCCAAAAGGCAAGTGGACTTTTTTATTTTTCCTTGAAGATGTTTTGCTTCTCATTCAGAAAACTTCTTCAGTTCTGACGTTTTCAAGGAAAAGCAAAGAAAGTCCACTTGCCTTTTGGAAAAGCACCGTTGGAAGTCAGCTTCTAGGGTCTCCTTCTTGAGCAGGGGTTTGGACTAGAAGACCTCCAGGGTCCTTTCCAACTCTTATTCTCTTTAAGGAGTCAAGACAAATTGTTCCACACTGATGAAACCCAAAATATCTGTACATATTTCAATGTCCAAGAAGCACCTTCTTCCTCATAAGAACAGATCATCCTTAATCCCACAACTGGGACCAGAATTTTCACCGATAAACAAGATGGTTGTCAGTATGCCCCTTTTTCCAATGGTCATTAAGTGAATCAGTGCAGCTGTTAAGTGAATCATACAGTGGTTAAGTGAATCTTACTTCCTCCATTGACTTTTCTCTCCTCACGTCCTATCCTGGATAAGGTGGCTAAGCAGGCATTGGAGAGATCCTGTTCCAAAGATAGGTAGTCCAAAACTTTCAACAGTTCATTTAGTTACAACAGCACTAGAAAAATAACCTATGATCGTTTTTCACAATTAAAACCATTGTGGCATCCTCATGGTCAGTTGCTCAACTGACTCGTATTTATAATGGTCACAGTGTCCTGGGGTCAATTGATCCCCTTTCATGACCTTCTGACCAGCATAGTCAATGGAAAAGTTGAATTCACTTAACAACCCTGTTACTAACTTAACAACTGCAATGATTCACTTAACAACTGTAGCAAGAAAGGTTGTACAATGAGTCAAAATTCACTTAACAACTGTTTCCCTTAGCCACATAAATTTGGGGAATAATTGTGATTGTAAATCAAGGACTGCTTGCATTTTAGGTTCCCTAAATTTAGGGCATTGACTTAACTGTAAATACTTTCATACTAAGTAAACTTATTAAGTCTTGAGTTTTTTTAATTTGGTCTGATTCAGTTGTGTGTATGTGCTTCCTCCCTCCCTTGTAGTATTTAGAGCAAAAATAATTTGTAGGATGCTTCATTTACCCCCATTACCAATGGCTGTGATTCATTGTATCCTTCTCTGATTCAGACACAATTAATTTGAGTATGGATATGTGTGTGTGAGAGAAAGATAATGTAAAATAACTTCAGACCACAGGAGTACATAGTCTGTCTCTGTCAAATTGCAGAAATTTCCAATGTCTTATCTAAAAGATGAGTTATTGTATGGCAACTGGACGTATTTTGTTGTTGGTTTGAGACATTTCACTGCTCAACCAAGCAGCTTCTTCAGTCTGAGCAGGTTGGTTAAGCAAACCTGAGTAGTCAGAGAGTTGTTGGGATGTGCCAACGCCTCCTTGCTGAGCCTCCCACTTTTCTTACTATCTTTTCCTATTCCCACACCTGCAATCGATAAAGACTCTAGCATCTAGGTAGAATTGTCTACAAGTTGAGTAGCTGCTTGGATGAGCAGCAAAATGTCTCAACTCCCCGCCCCCCAAAAATGGAGTTGCCATGACTCAGAATAAACAATAACAGAGTTGGAAGGGACCTTGGAGGGCTTCTAGTCAAACCCCCTGCTCAAGCAAAAGATCCTCTACCCTTCCAGACAAGTGGCTGTCCAATCTCTTCTTAAAAACTTCCAGTAATGGAGCACCCACAATGCTGAGAATAGACTCATAGGTTGGAAGGGAACTTGGAGGGCTTCTAGTCCAACCCACCCATAATTTCCAGAGGCAAGCTGTTCCACTGATTAATTGTTCTCGCTGTCAGGAAATTTCCTCTTACTTCTTGGTTGGTTCTCTCCTTGATTAGTTTCCATCCATTGCCTGCCTTCTGGTGTTTTGGAGAATAGGTTGACCCCCTCTTCTTTGTGGCAGCAAAACACTGGGAACACTGCTATCCTATCACCCCTAGTCCTTCTTTTCACTAGACTCAACTTTTCTACAATTCTACAAATCTTCATTGCCCCAATGTCTTGTTTTGTTTCCCCTAACCCTACCTGTCAGAAACTAATTACAGTAAGTAAAAAGGTTGGTTTTTTTTAATATGTCTTTCAGTCAGTCACTATAAAAATCATCCAGAACCTGAACAGATCTCAGCCAAATTTAACATGGTAGAAATAGCAGGCAAAGGAAAGGGCTACTTTGAAAATGGGGCTGTGAAAATAGTTTAAATTTTTTTTTTAAAAAAAACACCCCTTCAGAAACAGTTGAACAGTCTAGTTCAGACATATCAAACACAAGGCCCGGGGGGCAGATCCGGCCCGCGAAGTGGTTTCATGTGGCCCGTGAAGCCATCATGGAGACAGTGAGGGAACGGCCCCCACTGCCTTGGCCCTGGCCCAGAGACCCTCCTTCTGCCAGAGACTCTCAGATCTTTCCCACTCCTTCCCAGGCCCCCAGAGGCACCCTTGATGCGAACGATGTAGAGCTGGCCATGCCCACCCAGTAGGCCATATGCACTCTAGCCATGCCCACCCAGTAGGCCATGCCCACCCAGGCCATACCCACCAGGCCCCCTGAGAGCAACCGCAATGCTGATGCGGCCCTCAATGAAATTGAGTTTGACACCCCTGGCTAGTTTAATGAAGAGAAGGACGATGGGTAGCTAATTTTTAGTTGCTCAGGCACAGAATGGACTTCTGGAAGGGGCATCCACACAGAGAACCAGTTGTTCAGATATTTGAATGCCATCACTGGGTCAAGCTATCCTCCAAAGCACCTGAAGACAGGACAAGAAGCAACGAATGGAAACTAATCATGGAGAGAAGCAACCTAGAACTAAGGAGAAATTTCAAAGAAGTTAGAACAATTAATCAGTGGAACAACCTGCCTCCAGAAACTGTGAATGCTCCAACACTGGAAGTTTTTAAGAAGAGATTGGACAGCCATTTGTCTGAAATGGTATAGGGTTTCCTGCCTGAGCAGGGGGTTGGAGTAGATGACCTCCAAGGTATCTTCCAATATTATTAGTGTTATTGTTGTTGTTATTGTTGTTATTATTATTGATCATTGTGCAGTCAGCCAGATGTTCAGACTGGATTTGGCATTTTTGTCTACCTATCGAGTCCTTACCAAGGACCTGGGATAGGCAGATGTGGATGTTTGATGGTATTATAGATATTGTTGCAGGATGGAAGCAGTTCCTAGTACGGCCGCCTTTTGCAATTGACTAATGGTGAATTTGTCAATGCCGATGATGGTGTTCAAGTGGTGCTCCAGTTGTTTTGGGATTGCACCCAAGGCACCTATTACTATTGGTACTACCCTTGCTTGCCTTTGCCACAGTCTTTCTATTTCTATTTGTAGGTCTTTGTATTTTGTTATTTTCTCCAGTTCTTTCTCGACTATTCTGCTATCTCCAGGCACTGCCACGTCCACTATCCAGACTTTTTTGTTTTTCTTATCGACAGTTGTTAAGTCCGGGGTGTTATGTTGCAGGTGCTTGTCTGTTTGAATTCTGAAGTCCCAGAGCAGTTTAACTTTATCATTTTCTATGACTTTCGCTATTTTATGATCCCACCAGTTCTTGCTTACAGGCAAATGATATTTCTTGCAGATTTTCCAATGCACCATTGTTGCTGCTATTATTATTATTATTATTATTATTATTATTATTATTATTATTATTATTATTATTATTATTATTATTATTATTCATCGCACAGTCAGTCAGATGTTCAGACTGGATTTGGCATTTTTATCTACCTATCGAGTCCTTACCTAGAACCTAGAATAGGCAGATGTGGATGTTTGATGGTATTATAGATATCGTCGCAGGATGGAAGCAGTTCCTAGTAAGGCCGCCTTTTGCAATGGACTGATGATGAATTTGTTAATACCAAATTATTATTATTATTATTATTATTATTATTATTATTATTATTATTATTATTATTATTATTATTATTATTATTATTATTATTATTATTATTTGCTGAGAAAGTATGCAACTGTTCCATTCTCAGTTCTCCTATTTTCCATCTACCTGCTCCAAAGCAGATCATATAGAGGTAGTCCTCATCATACAGCACTTCATTTAGTGACCGTTCAAAGTTACAATGGCACTGAAAAAGGTATAACACTAACAGAGTTGGAAGGGACCTTGGAGGTCATCTAGTCCAACCCCCTGCTCAAGCAGGAGACCCTACACCATCTCAGTCAAATGGCTGTCCAGTCCCTTCTTGGAAACTTCCAGTGTTGGAGCATTCACCACTTCTGGAGGCAGGTTGTTCCACTGGTTAGTTGTTCTCACTGTCAGGAAGTTTCTCCTTAGTTCTAAGTTGCTTCTCTCCTTGATTAGTTTCCATTCGTTGCTTCTTGTCCTGCCCTCAGGAGCTTTGATAAATAAGTTTATTTATTTATTTATTTATTTTAATTCCATTTATATCCCGCCCTTCTCCGAAGACTCAGGGCGGCTTACAAGCTTAGCAGTAGCCTTCATTCTATGTATATGCCTCCTTATTAGGGCTTTCATACACCCCCCAAGCGGCATTATTACAAAGTCAGCTTAATTGCCCCCAACAATCTGGGTCCTCATTTTACCTACCTCGGAAGGATGGAAGGCTGAGTCAACCTGAAGTTGATCCCCTCTTCTTTGTGGCAGCCCTTCAAGTATTGGAAGACTGATATCATGTCATCCCTGGTCTATCTTTTCATTAAATGAACAATGAACTTCTGATTCTGCAGATTTTCCCACTAAATCCAGAGTTGGGCAGCTTTTATCTAGTCCTCTATATTCTTTTCAGAGGCTATTAGAATGAAGACGGCTCATAGACTGGGTTTGTATATTGCCCATTCAAATATTGTTTGCTTGGTTATAATTCAGTGTGGCTTGGGACTCCAGGCAGTATGAGATTTAAAAAACAGTTTATAGCTAGTGTGTTATGTCATCTAGATAATTGTGATTTATTTCATGAAAAGTTATGAATCAATCCATGGATTAATGTGGTACACACCTAAGATTGTAATGGTAATCAGTCACTCTTCTGAGTGACCAGTCCCTCCATAAGGTAATAATATTGTTGATTACAGTACATTATAGTTTGTTTGTTTTTAATGGCAGAATAAGATTGTACCTTGGAATCATAAAAAAGGATTTGCATCAGTCTACAAAGTATAAATTTTGCAACTCCAGAAAGCCTCATTAAAGATATTTGTCTCCTGCAATTGCTATTAGAATTTTATAGGTCAGTTTAGGCTGTGAAGTAAATGAGTGGTTGTAATAGTGGGATGTATTGACAAATTTGTGTTCTGATTTCCTCTTTGTTCTACATAGCTGAATTGATAAAATAAATGTGAATTAGAGACCAGGACAAAACAAGCTTACAAGCCATCATTTGTAGCACTTTAGTGGATCTACAGTAACAAGTAAGGCTGCTGATTTATTCTGAGATATAGCAGGTAATTTAAATGTTATATTTTCATGACAAAGCAAAACTACGTGTGAATTTATTCAGTCAATAATACCAACGCATAAAAAGAGTATATTTTTTTTCTATCTTTGGAAATATAAATTGGAGGTGGGGATAGGGTAAGGCAAGTCGCATGCCCTTTTCTGCTTTATAAGTTGCAATACAATTCAGTGCAAGTAAAACTGGCTGAATCAATTTCTTTTTCTCCTGTACCCATTCATAGGTGTTTGCCTAAACCTAATAATTTCTTTCTCTGTATTCATCTGTACATACTTAATGTGTAGATTTCCATTAAAATATACATTGGAAAAGTTGTTTTATTTACATACGCCCTGAAAATGTGAAAAATTCTCTGTTTATTACTCCCCTGCCCTCATGCTTCATCTTTTGAGCCTTGCAAAGCATTTGCACCATGTGAAAACCCAAAGCTGCCTTATTTTGAGCTTCATAGGAGAATCAGAACTTATCTGCTGTCTTGGAATTCCCAAAGATCAAAATCCTCCTGTATCCCACTCCTGTGTGTTTGTGTGTGTGTGTGTGTGTGTGTGTGTGTTGGGAGGCAAGATTATGCCAGATGCAAAAGGACAGCCAGGCTGCCAGCGCAGTTGTTGATGCTACTATCTCAGTGTCACACAAATGAAATGAAAATATTCTCACCAAACTCTTTGCTTGCTTGCTTGCTTGCTGGGTGAAGAATTCTGAATTGAGAGCTAAATCAGAAGGATTGGAAATTAGACATTAATGTGTCTTTTTGTTCTCTCACAGCAAAAAATTACAATTTAGCAACAACTTGTAAAGGGATATGGGGAGACTCAGTGTCGGATGCTCGGTCTGGGACTGTAATATTGGGATTTCAGTTTTGAAAACTCTCCAAATTGCAAGTAATCCTCAAGTTACAAGAGTTCATTTAGTGACTGTTCAAAGTTACAACGGCACTGAAAAAAGTGATGTGTGACTGTTTTTCATGCTTACAACCATTGCAGCATCCCCATGGTCACGTGATCAAAATTTAGACACATGGCAACTGACTCATGTTTATGATGGTTGTGGTGTCCTTGGATCATGTGTTCCCCTTTTTTGTGATCTTCTGACAAGCAAAATCAATGGGGAAACCAGATTCACTTAACCACTTCGCAACTGCAGTGATTCCCTTAAGAACTGTGGCAATAAAGATCATAAAAAGGTCAAAATTCACTTAACAAATGTGAATTTTGGGTTCAGTTGTGGTCATAAGTTGAGGACTACCTGTATTATTGCAAATATATTTGTATCTGGAAATGTTTGTGAAATTCTAATTTTAGTTATCATCTTCATCTTTCTAAGAACTAGCAAAGGAAACTAATTATTTTTTGTCCAGAATGATATCATTTGTCTGAAATGGTATATAAGTTCTCCTGTCATGGGCAGAGGGTTGGACTACAAGACCTCCAAGGTCCCTTCCAACCCTTTTTTTCTATGTTATAGAACATAGATTCCCATTCAGAATCATCTGCAAAAGCCTTAAAAGTCTTAAAAGAGTTTTGCACTTCGTGTATATGTTTCCCCCCCCTTAAAATCCAGGTTTTTAATCATTTCCAATTTTTCTCTCAGATGTCTTTTCACACAAAATAAATGTGACAGTTATTGACCCACAGATATAATTTTGACTCCTTCACCTAAGCAAAATTTCAAATTACTGGATAAATCCACTTTCTGAATAAATTGGCCCTTCATAATGTTATTATTTTTGATTAAGTCCATTTTGAGGAAAGCAATTTCTAAAACTGTAGATTTAAAAATGGCTTTGCTTATTCAACTCAAGCATTTATTAGTTGGTCTCTTTGTGCCAGATATCTCTGCTGTTTCTAAAGTCCAAACAACAGCAGTTAAAGGTTATGAAAGAATCTACTGTGATTCCTATAATACTGGAAGAAATGTATCATTTGGATTTATATTTATGCTATTTATGCGGCCTCAGGAGTAATGGACTTTGGTTAACAGTTGTAGACCTGCATGGAATAATACATTTATTTTGTTCATAAAATAGATTTGACACCATTAAACATTGTTTTGTGAATATTAAATGTCTTAAAGATTATACAATACAAGGAGGTTTCATGCCCAGCTTTTTTTAAAAAAAATCTGCAATTCAGAACTAGAGAATTATCTCATAGCCAGGACTTATCCTGTTAATATTAGATATGTGTCTCAAATCAGCAAGATCATTGAAGTATCTCTGGATTATTCAGTGTCTTTTTTATGGCTGTATCTTTACCACTTTACCACTTGGAATTCCTGGATTTTTTTCCTATCCTCTCTGCTAGCAGGTAGGTTTTTAAAAGTTCCTTGCAGGACAGACTGTTTTGGGGAACCCTTCCTGTGCAATTTTGCAGAGTCCCCTCTACACGCCATGGCAAGTTAACTTAATTATACCTCCACCAACACCTTTTCACACCAGATCAAAGAAAAGCCCACACATCTATTCTTGGCAATTCTCCAGATATTTCTAGAAGGATAGCCACATTTATTACAGTTATTATCGCTATTCAATGCTCCACTGTATAGCAATTTTTGGAACCTCAGTACTTTTATGTATATAGCTGGGCTAATTTCTGGATATTACTCTTTTCATGTATGTTTTTTTCTTTTTCTTTTGGTCTTTCAGATTTGCGTTGCCTAGTGGAATATATGACAATTTCATTTGTTGCTACTGTTGTTAAATCAAAACTTACCAAAATTGACAAAATTGCCCATCAACTTTGAATACTGATCTCTTAAAATTGGGGGTCAATCATTTTTCAGTTAATATCACTTTCAATGTTTCTGAATTCTTTTCCCTGCCAGGAGCTGTGGTGGCTCAAAATATAAATATATTTCTGAACTAACATACAGTGTATTTCTTAATTGCCTGTTTTTAGATGTACTAATTAAAATGACAAGGGAGATACAGGATGGAGACAGGCCAGAAAAGAACTGATCAACTTTTTAAAAAATTCTAGCCGAATGGATATTTTCTGGAATCTCCCTGCTAGACAGCAAATCAAAGTGAGCAAGCTTGCATGTTCTCTTTAACCTTGGCAATTTTTGCACTTGCATTTTGCAAGTGTTTGTTTTTTCCAATATTGTCCAACTCACCTGAATGTATAAGACAGAATATCAAGTTAAATCTTTGCTTATGGTCAATGACCAGATGCAGCTAACAACATTACAAGGGGTGGGTGGGTGAGAAGGGAGTGTGTTAAAGATAGCTAAAGAATTTAAACAAATGGCAGATAAAACAAAGGAGAAAAAGAAAGGGAAGGAGTAGAGTAGAGTAGAGTAGAGTAGAGTAGAGTAGAGTAGAGTAGAGTAGAACTAGAAAAGAACAGAACAGAACAGAACAACTTTATGGTCACTTTAAATGCACACTAATTGGCATACATTAAAATGAAATTTCATTGCATGCAGCTCTCAAAGCGTCACCGCCTCCAATATACACTAATAAATATGACCAAAAATTTTGCACATATCCACATACCCACATATATTCTATGACACAGAGAAACAACACAACCTAGTTTGGATGTATACAAGTACATGATGAGAAAAACAAATCTTGTGAGTTTACCAGATGGGTGGCATAGGGAACAAGGAAGGAAGGAAGGAAGGAAGGAAGGAAGGAAGGAAGGAAGGAAGGAAGGAAGGAAGGAAGGAAGGAAGGAAAAGGGAGGTAAGACAAGCTAATACATTTGTTGCCTTGCAGTTGTTTTTATCTATGTTCCTCCTGTATTGTTCATTCTGGATAGGATTCATAGAAATTTAGTAACAGTTGAGTTCATTGTTTATCCTCTGTGGAGGTTTGCTGGCTTTTACCTTAATATCCTGTGTAACCTCAGCCCTGGGGGTTTGTAAATGCTGGCTTGTAATGAAGCTTCCAGCTTTGTGTGTTGTGCCAATATAGGCAATTGTAGAGGGTTCAGTAAACTGGTTGGGCAAAGCAAGCCTTAGTGTAATGTGTGAATCTCTCTGGACAGCTCCAGGTTCTGTTCTTATAATAAGACCTGATTTGGCCTAATGGCTAATCAATAAAGTATTATCATAGGACAACAGAGGAACTGTAGCTCAGGTGAGGTTTGTATGCCACCAGAAACATTGAAGTGAAAGTATTATCTTTATTGGGATTCATTTGATTATGACAATGTATTCTATCTGGAGTTACCTTTGAAATCTTCAGGAACTTTAAATGAAATGAACTGAGAATTGGGAAGTATTGCTGATTTCAAGAGAAGAAAGGGTGAAACTAGGTAGTTGTGTAGTTAGAGAACAATTATAGAAGGCAAGAATAATTGGAACTTCACTATGGATGACATAAAGACATGGGACAGAGTTCTCCTCCTCCTTTTCCTCCTCTCCCTTCAACCTTTCTTCATATGTCTGTTCTGTTTAGAACGACACTCACAATTGATCCAAAATTTTGGTTGCTAAGCAAAGCAGTTGTTAATGAATTTTGCCCCATTTTATGACCTTTTTGCCAGGGTTGTTAAGTGAATCATGTAGTTGTTCAGCAAACCCAGCTTCCCTCACTGACTTTGCTTTTCAGAAACCAGTTGGCAAGGTTACAAATGCTGATCACATGACCCCAGGATAGTGGAACTGTCATAAGTACATGCCAGTTGCCAAGCACTCTAATATTGATCATGTGACCATGGGAATACTGCAATGGTAGTAAATGGGAAAACCAATCATAACTCACTTTTTTCATTGTCATTGTTCACTTCGAATGATCACTAAATGAATCTTGTAAGTCAAGGACTATCTATGAGTAACAGAAGGTAAAATCTACAAAGATAGGTTGAAAACATCATAAAGGTAAATGTATATTTAAGAATTTAACTTTTTAATATCTTAATTTTTAGTATCTATTTTCATGGTTTTTGCCATGGGTTTGACAATGAAATCTTATCAGATATATTAGCTTGGTAGGTTATCAGCAATCAGTCTTTTATTTGGGGTCACAATGAATTTTACACCCAGAGCATCCACAAAAGTAATGAACATCATGTCTCTGCTAACAACTCATCTTTTTGCCCCCATCCCACTTGTAGATAGATGCATTAAACCCTGGTTTGTCTTCATTTCATCTGTTCCCCCCCAAAAAATGTAGGGAGTAACACTTATTGCACGAAAATCACCATTCCTTATGAAAATGTGTGTTTTTTTCCTGTTAAGAAAGAAGTGGGTTATAATTTAGCTTAAAACACCAAAAACATTGATAAAGTTTCCTTTTCTCAAAAAGCTACATTTGGAGAGCGTTAAAATGTTTGAAATGCGCAGTGTTAATCACATGCAAGGGAATAACAGAACCGCAATGCATTACTTTCTGTTGAATCAATCAACACTAAATTCAAGTTCCAGATAGCGTTGTGTTTTTTTTTGTAAAAAAGTACAGACATTCTCACCACTTTATTCCTACTAAATTTACTTCCTTCCCTCAGGGTTCCTGGGTTTAACAAAGGAGAGTAAGTATGGGTTATTTGAACATCTGAATTCCAAAGGAAAGGTAGATTTTAATTCCCCTCCCCCTCCCCGGATTAAGCCAAGGAGAAAGAGTTTTTTTTCAAAATGAGCTAGGTGGCAGAGTTGACTAAGAAAATGGCATTCAGCACTTTGCCTTGGCAGCCTGAATTTTGAGTTATTTAAAGTGGCTTGAAAAGTTACTTTCTATTTTTGGTGAGGTGGGAGGTACGTGGGGAATAGGGAGAAACAGCTCCTCCGGGCTGCAGGCTTATGCAAACTTAACCAGCAATAAGCTCCTCTGAAAAGACTGAGATTTTGTTTCCGCCCAGACGTTCTTCACATTTTGCTAAGAATACAATATGCTAGGCAGACTAATTCTTTTTAAAGTCTCTTGACTGAAAGCACATTTGTTCGAAAATAAAAGAGGCAAGATGTTTACTGGAATTAAAACATCTCAGGATTCCAGTGACTTGTTTAAGGATCCTCATATATTGTTGGGGAGAAACAGTAAATACACATTCTGTAGAGGCTATAAAGGTAGTCCTTTACTTACAACCTCAACTGAGCCTAACATTTCTGTTGTTAAGCAAGATATTTGTTAAGCGAGCTTTGCCCAATTTTACGACCTATATCGTCACAGTTATTAAGTGAATCAGCGCAGTTGTTAAATTAGTAACAAAGTTGTTAAATGCATCTGGCTTCCCCATTGAATTTGTTTGTCAGAAGGTCACAAATATGAGCCATTTGCCAAACATCTGAATTTTGATCACGTGACCGTGGGGGCCCTGCACTGGTCGTAAGTGTGAAAAACGGTTTTAAGTCACTTTTTTCAGTGCTGTTGTATCTTTGAACGGTCACTAAACGAACTGCCATAAGTTGAGGACTACCTGCATTAGGAAAATATCTTCAGTGGGTCTGTGAAATAGCTGTCAAGTTTCAGAAAGTTTACAGACTTTACTTCTTTACGCTTTCCTTTCCTGCTGCTTTCTCTTTGCATTTGATTGTGTCTTTTCTTTTTTTCTTTCAAAGGACCTGAGTCAGTTTTGAGTGTGTGTGTGTGTGTGATTTAAAATGTGTCGTTTTGTTGTAATGTCAGGTTTCTTTATTGGAAACTGCTGAAAAGAGGACATCAGAGCAGAAAAGGCAGATCAAAACCCTATAAAATGAAAACTCTTCTATTATAATATTGGATGCAATCTTAGCCATTAACCAGCTTCATAATTCCAGCCATGTCTCTGTCTCATGTCTATTCCACACTTTGGACATTGTGGTGGACCCTCAGCTGTGAATTTTCATAAAGCTTTGACCTCAGAAAAAGTGCACAATTGTTGTTGATCATTTATGCCAGAGTTTGTCTTTTGGAATGAGATTGAATGTTTATTACAAGTAGAGTGAAACTTAAACATACGGAGGTGATTTTTTTTAATTTATTTAATCAAGGTTAAATGCCCCTAATTGACTGGTGTGTGTGTGTGTGTGTGTGTGTGTGTGTGTGTATACACGCAAGTCCTAAGCCCCAGTTTTAATATGCCACATGCATTCGCAGAAAAGAAGGGTGGAAACAGCAATAACGCTATAAAAATTCATTCCATTTTCAGCTAGAAAATGCACAAATTCTATTGCGTTTGAAATGCATTCATTTAATGTACTCTGGCAAGACCCGAACATCAAACCTGATTCTGTATACCTGCTGGATTAGATTAGAATTTGTTTGTATTCCATCTCCAATGCCCAGAGTGCTTGGAAAATATATTGGTAGCACAGAAAGTGCAGATAGGAATAAAATAAAATAAAATTCAACCATTAGATGCTGAGTGCTGACTTAGTCTGAATCAGGAATTTCTCTGCAGGGAAAAGAGAAAGGAAATTTAACTCAGTTGTTCTTGTTCTTGCTGTTTTCAGCCATTATACTCTTTGGGGGGAAAATGGAGGCAGAATAAAATGGTTTGGAAGCCCAAGGCATTTCTCCATTTGTACCTTTCTGCGGCCAAATATCTCCTACTATTTTTTTTCCACCCAGATTAAGACAATGATGGCTTCATCTCAATTCTAATCCATGAATGGGATGAGATTGTTAGAATGATTTTCTGAGTCCAATTTTCTGAGTTGGGCCATGAATAAACACAAGGAGTAGCTACTAGAAGTAGAGTTTATTCATTCATCCACATACACTGGTTGAAGGTAGTCTACAGTGTTAGAAATGTAGAACATAGAATAACAGAATTGAAAAGGACTTGGAGGTCTTCAAGTACAATTCCCTGCACAAGCAGGAAAATATATCATTTCAGACAAATGACTATCCGGTCTCTTCTTGAAAACCTCCAGTGATGGGGCACCTACAATTTCTGAAGCCAAGCTATTCCACTGGTTAATTGTTCTCACCATCATGAAAATTCTCCTTAGTTTTAGGTTGCTTCTCTCCTTGATTAGTTTCCATCCATAGCTTCTTGTCCTGCCTTCGAGTGCTTTGGAAAATAGGTTGATCCCCTCTTCTTTTGTAGGAGACCCTCAAATATTGGAAGACTGCTATCATGTCACTCCTAGTCCTTCTTTTCAGTAGACCAGTCACACCCAATTCCATCAACCATTCTTCATATGTCTTAGTCTTCAGCCCCCTAATCATCTTTGTTGCTCTTTTCTGCACACTTTCCAGAGACTCAACATCTTTTCTTTCTATTGTGTTGACCAAAACTGGATGCAATATTCCAAGTGTGGTTTTACCAAGGCATTATAAAATGGTGCTAACTCTTCACATGATCTTGACTCTATTCCTCTATTAATGCAGCCTGGGATTGCATTGGCTTTTTTTTCTGCTGCTGATAATATTATTACTGTTGGGTGTGCCACTAGAGGTATGGATGATGACAAGCGGGCTTTGATATTTATATATTTAAATTCTATTCTATCTTACATTCTATTTTTCTATTTATATTATATTCTATTTTAAATTCTGACAAAATGAAGCCTTCCTTAACTATACAGGTAGTCCTCAACTTATAACCATTCATATAAGTCACTAAAGTGACTTATAGCCAGTCCTTGCACTGTGGCAGCATCCCCATGGTCACATGATCAAAATTTGGGCATTTGGCAACTGGCCTCTATTTACAACAGTTGCAATATCCCTGTGTCATGTGATCACCATTTGGCTTCACCCATTGACTTTGCTTGTTGGAAACTAGCTGGGAAGTGCCACTATCAGGAAAATTATCCTTAGACGTAGGCTGCTTCTCTCCTTGATTAGTTTCCATCCATTACTTCTTGTCTTGCCTTCTGGTGCTTTGGAAAATAGGTATCTTTTGGAAGATACCTGTTTAGGGGCTTTAGCCATGAAACACTTCATCACAACGGGTAGGGCAGCAGCCCCCAATCTTTTGGACACCAGGGACCAATTCCTTCAAGAAAGGTTTTTCGGTAGACCAGAGGGGGCATGGTTTTGCATGCTGCCTGCATCCTGCAGATGGGTCTTTGCTTGTTTGCGTGGCCAAATTGCTGACATGCTGTGGACCGGTGACGTTCCACGGACCGAGGGTTGGGGACCCCTGAGGTAGTGAATATGAGGTTGTGTGACCTGCATTTGAAGTTGTATTGCTTTTATAGGGAGGCAATGCTTTATTAAAACGATGAACTTATCTCATGCAATCATGACCCACTTATTCTCAGTTTACTAATTTGGTTAACAGGACTATAAATAATAATTCAGCATCTTAGTTTATAGTAAGCAGCAGTAGGCTATTATAATTTTCACTTGCATTCCATATGGTGGATGATAAACTAACTAATAAAGCTGCCACACAGAGCCAAGGTTTGTTTTTTTTGCTTTTATGACTATCCCCCTTTTGCTGCTGCTTAATTGATGGATCAGGTTCAACAATATTTTGCATCTGGGATTCCTCTTCAATGTGATCCATTTCAAAATGAGAGGCAACCAGGTTGTTGATACCGTTACTATTATTATTATATTCAGAGATGAAAGCCTGGGGACCATGTTGTCAAACATTACAGTTAGTCCTCTACTTACAACCTCAAAATTTCTGTTGCTAAGCAAGGCAGTTGTTAAGAGAGTTTTGCCCCATTTTCTAATTTTTTTGCCACAGTTGTTAAGTGAATCACTGCAGTTAATAACCAAGTTAATAACATGGTTAAGTGAATCTGGCTCGTCAGAAGATTGCAAAAGGTGACCACATGACCCGGGGACCCTGAAACTGTCATAAATGCATGTCAGTTACCAAGTGCCTGAATTCTGATGATATTACCACAGGGATGCTGCAACCGTCATAAATATGAGTCAGTTGCCAAGCATCTGGATTTTGGCCACGTGACTATGGGAATGCTGCAACAGTTGTAAGTCTGAAAAATGATCATGTCATTTTTTTCAGTGCCGTTGTAGCTTCGAATGTTCATTAAATGAATGGCTGTTACCTGTATTTTCTGTGTTTTTTAAAAAAGATATAATTAGTTATTTTCAATATTCATGAAGGTGAGCACATCTGACATTATGGAGATTTGGATTCCAAGTTTCTGGAATCTGTCTTGAAAATTGGTTTAGGATTATGCCTTTTTAGGCACAACTGAATTTCAGGAAGCCCTCCTGAAAAGATTACCAATGTAAGGAACATTCATTGGCAAAATTAGTATTGTAGTTGTTATTGCTTGGACTTTTTAAGAAGCAGAGTTTATTTTTGTCATAAGCTTATTCTATGACTTGCTTTATTTTCTTCCTCAAATTAAGCTGCTTCTCTTAGAGCTGATTTACTGGATACCACTATTTCTACAAAGATGTGCCAAACTGGAGACTGCTTAATTATTTTAATTATGGGCTTCCCGGAATAGATGCTGCAGTTCAGGCTTATTTTTATTATAAAGTAATGAATGCAGGTGGGATCGTAACAGACATCTCATCTTTGTGCATTCTTTTATGAAGAGAATTCCCTGTGTTACTCAAGGATTCAAGAGAGTTTTCCATTGCATTCTTTCCACTCCAAATGCTTAGTTCAGTTTTCAGTACTTAAACATAGAACATTAGACATAGAATCATAGAGTTGGAAGGAACATTAGAGGTCTTCTAGTCCAACCCTTGCTCAAGCAAAAGACATTATAATCTCCAAATCTTATCTCATGGAATAGAAACACATAGAGGAACCCAATCTGTTCACGGTTTTTGTTTGTTTTGTTTTGTTTCAGTACTATTTAATGGTACTATTTATTAAAAAAAAAACATGGAATTGTTCTAACAGCCAAAAATTTGCTGATGGAAATATCACGAGGAAATAAATGGGTCTCGCATAATCACAGTTTGTCTCAAACATATAATACAACCTGAGTCAGCCTATCTTTTCATCAACACTCCTAAGTATTGCAAATGTATCTTTAGATGACTTTCATTGGCAGTCATATTTGCACAAAGTGTTCCCCTGGTGTGAATTCCAAAAGGTTGATGGAAATATTCATTCAAGTGTTGGATGAATTCATATGTTTTAGTTGGAGATAATTTAGCTGGAGGCTAAAACAAATGAAGAACAGTTGCAGGAATTGGGCGTGTCTAGTCTAGTGAAAAGAAGGACTAGGGGAGACATGATAACAATGTTCCACTATCTGAGGGGCTGCCACAAAGAAGAGGGGGTCAATCTACTTTCCAAAACACCAAAAGGCAAGACAAGAAACAATGGATGGAAACCAATCAAGGAGAGAAGCAACCTGGAATTAAGGAGAAACTTCCTTCAGTAAAAACAATCAACCAGTGGAAGGGCTTGTCTTCAGAAGTTGTGGGTTTTTCATCATTGGAGGTTTTTTTGAAGAGATTGGACAGCCATTTGTCTGAAGTGGTATAGATTCTCCTTCTTGGGTGGAGGGCTGGATTGGAGGACCTCCGGCATCCCTCCCAACTTTATCATTCTTTTCTGTTATTCTTTCTATGGTACCCATGCCATCAAGCCCAAAGAAAGTCTGGAATGGTATAGAATCTCCTGCCATGGGCAAGGGGTTGGAATAGAAGACCTCCAAGGTCTTTTCCAATCCTATTATTCTATGATCTATGCTCTATTTGGGATTTTTCAACTGCTTAGACTGAGCATTGAATATTATTTTGGAAATCCTGGACTACTGAAGAAACCCTGCAGAAGAGGGATAGCAAAGAATGTTTCTATGTTAAGTGACATTTTGTAATCCATGCCAGTACTATCAGATGTAGCTTTGGGTTAAATGTCTGGCAATACATTTAGCAGAATGAGTAGGAATACCCCCAACACAGTAGAGCTGTTTTCCATTTGAAAGATGTAAAATAATATTGTTTAGATTTGTTGCATTTCTATCTTCTTTTCCTCCAGCAGATGCAGGAATCTAGATTCCTTCAATTATGTTAGTTTTGTTTGCTAACCTAGTTAAAACTGTCTGCTTACAAAATTGAATAGCTACATTCAACCAAGACCTCCCCAAGGCCCAAATAAGCAAGTGCAAGTAATTTTCTAAGACCATGCGCCATTCAGCTGCTGATTGGCTTAAATCCATTTGGTGAACATGATGGTGAAATATGGTTTGGCAACTAGGACTTCCCAGGACAATGAATTTGTTGTGCTGAGTTCTACCTTTGCTGAGTAGATAAACACAAAAGTGTTGTTTTCTTTGGAAGCAATATGGAAATGCTTTGTTATTGCTGACTTCTGGCTTTGTTTCATTTTGTTTTAAATTTCTCAGCTTAGTTTAAATCTTTGAGATTCTCTGATGACCTCCCAGCAAAGCACTATCCACCTTCCATCTTGCCTAACTTTTTGAAGTTAGTCGTGGTCACTTACTGTCGCCACTTGTTCAGCTCAGTTTCCCCCATTAGATTAACCCTTTATTGGAAGACTGTTGATTCTAAAATTAGCCTGACTGTGTGGTTAGTGTGATGGCTCAGCAGGTAAAAACTGGGAAGCTGGCAGCTCAGGTTGCAGACCCGAGCACCATGCAACGAGGTGAGCTGCCCCAGATCCTGCCCAGCTGGCAGTTCAAAAGCATGCAAAAGTGAGTAGATAAATAAGTACCCCTTATTTATGGGAAGGTAACAGCGTTCTGTGCACCTCGGCGTATAGTCATGTCAGAAATGTCTTCGGACAACGCTGGCTCCCTCAGCTATGAGCTTCACCCCTTAGAGTCAGACCTGACTGGACAGGAGAAACCTTTATTTTGTTAGCAAAACCCTTGATGCAAGCATTATAAAATATTTATTTATACTTTATTGTACTATATGTGCAGATACAAATACATACCCAGAAATGTGAAATAAAGCTATGTACCGGTAACCAGCATTTTCATCTTGTAAGAAAATATATTTGTGTCTCTTGGAAATTGGCAATGAGTTTCAGAGGTAAAAGGTGGAATAAAACTTCAGATAATAACTTTACGCTCAAAGTCATTTAGACTAGGTTAGCCTGTGGTTCCTTATGCAACTGGCAGACGTAACTTAGCGTGCATGTATGTGTGCCGTATGTACTTTCTTTTATCATATAAATAAACCAAACAGAGAGAAATCCAAATTGAGCGGCTGAGTGCAAATGACCCTGCTTTTAGGATAGAAATGACTTTGGCTGCATTATAAAGTTGGAACTGCAAATTTAGCCACTTTTGTGGGTAAGCAGATTTAATTTGCAAATCAATCCTTTAGTTACAGCCCTACGAAATGACCAGCCATTGATATTCAAGGAATGTTTTACATTCTGAGCATGGCTGCATTTTATTTGTGAGCAAAATAATGTTTGCCAAGTCTCTGGTTGCATTCTGCTGGGTAAAGGGAGCCTAGGTTTCTTAAATTAAAAAGGAAAAAAATCAGCCACCGTAAAGTTTCCTTGTAGATATTTCGCTACTCTGTAAGCCCAAGCGAAGACAGGTAGTGATAAAATATGAGCCTGTGGTGTTCAGCAGTTAACTAGTTTGCGGGCATTAAGCAGCCCCTTTGATTTCATCTGTTCTGATTCATCAGACAGACACTCGCAACCGAAGGGATTTTCATTAAGCATTTTTTTCCCTAACTGCAATATCTACTCAATGAAGTGAAAAAGCAGATCGGTAATTTACCAGTAAGTAAATTGGTACCTAGGAATTACTTATTATAGGAAGGAGTCCAAGTGGAAGAGGGAGGGAGAAAGACACAGCCACAAACTTGTGTCACCTAAAGTCTCCTGCTCAAAAAGAATTCCATGTTATCAGGGGTCTGCATTGCCCCTGAATATTAACAGCCTTGTAGTGATTGGTAAAATCTATGTGATCCCTCTATCCTTGCTTGTAGAAAGACTCCTTAACCTAAAATAGTTACTTATCTGTAAAAAAAAAAAAAGGACCACCTTACAAAGGGTAAATGCAGGAACAAGAAAGGGCAACCAACTAATATATGTTCAGGACATCTAAGTTCTAGTATCTCCTAAGTTCTAATATGTGTTTACCTGCTCATTTTTTAATGTGCAGGATGGAAGAAATGATGTTAAGTTTATACTAAATTAGAACATCAGAAGAGGATCATTTCAAATGCCCAGATTCAATCCTAGGCAGTATCTAAGCTAACAAACATCTCAACAGCTCCTAGGTTAGAGGTACAAGACTGGTTTCCTTACTGCCATCTAATGGCCATTTGGATTTTTGCAGCCAGATCAGGTTACCTTAATTATTACCCTTCTCCACCTAAAGGGATGTTCTCCTGGTTCAGCGATAGCCCATTTTGAGGAGACAGTTCCTAAATAACAGGAAAAGATCCTGAATTAACATGTATATATGTTAGTCCTCAAGGGACGCAGTGACTCAGTGGGTTAGGATGCTGAGCTTGTCGATCAGAAGGTCGGCAGTTTGGTGGGTCGAATCCCGAGTGCCGTGTAACAGAGTGAGCACCTGTTACTCATCCCAGCTTCTGCCAACCTAGCAGTTCTAAAGCACGTAAAAATGCAAGTAGAAAAATAGGGACCACTATGGTGGGAAGGTAACAGAGTTCCATCCGCCCTTGGCATCTAGTCATTCTGGCCACATGACCACGGAGACGTCCTTGGACAAGCGCTGGCTCTTCGGCTTTGAAACGGAGATGAGCACCGGCCTCTAGAGTCGGAAATGACTAGCACGCATGTGCGGGGGAACCTTTACCTTTTACTTTTATGTTAGTCCTCAACTTACAAATATTCATTTAGCGACTGTTTAATGTTACAACAGCACTGGAAAAAAGTGACCACCATCATTTATGACCATCACAACATCCCCATGGTCACATGACTTGGATGCTTGGCAACCAGCATGTATTTGTGACAGTTGCAGTGTCCCAGGGCCACACAATCAACATTTGTGATCTTCCCAGCTGGCTTCTACAAGCAAAGTCAATGGGAGAATCTGAAATCACTTAACCATTGCATGTATCACTTCACAACTGCTGCAATTTGCTTAACAACTGTGGCCAAAAGGTCATAAAATTGGATGCGACTCACTTAACATTTGCCTTGCTCAGGGGTCTTCAAACCTGGCCCTTTTATGACTTGTGGACTTCAACTCCCAGAATTCCTCATCCAGGCATGCCACAAGTCCACAAGTCATAAAAGGGCCAAGTTTGAAGACCCCTGGCCCTTGCTTGATACTAGGAAATTCTAGTCTGTGGTCATAAATCAAGGGCTTGTCTTAAGGTAAAGGTAAAGGTTCCCCCGCACATGCGTGCTAGTCATTTACAACTCTAGGGGCCGGTGCTCATCTCCGTTTCAAAGCCGAAGAGCCGGCGCTTGTCCGAGGACGTCTCCGTGGTCATGACTAGACGCCAAAGGTGCACAGAATGCTGTTACCTTCCCACAGTAGTGGTCCCTATTTTTCTACTTGCATTTTTACGTGCTTTCAAACTGCTAGGTTGGCAGAAGCTGGGATGAGTAACAGGTGCTCACTCTGTTATGCGGCACTCAGGATTCAACCCACCAAACTGCCAACCTTCTGATCGACAAGCTCAGCGTCCTAACCCACTGAGCCACCGCGTCCCTCAGCTTGTCTTAGGAAAGCACATATTAACCATTTAGTTAGAATATCAGTGTCAGGATCTTTAAGGAAAGTCATTGCTATTTTGCAAAAGCTCAGCATTTAAGCTTCAATGTGAGTCTAGCTTTTTGTTTCCTGTGCACCTGGTTCTTTACACACCTATCTATGCCTTGTCAGTATTTCTTCAAAGCTATGTTGTAACAAAAAAAATTGGACTTCAGTATGGTCCACGTCTTGGTTGATTTTACTTATGAGATGAATTCTGTGTTACTTTTGGGTTGCATGAACTATCACATTAGTCATAGTGGCAAACAGCTATTAACATTTATTTATTTTTCTTGATATACTGTATCTATGCTTAGACAACAAAGATGATGGGCTGCAATAAAGGGCATTGCTTTAGGTTGGGGGTTCCCGATCAGGGGTGCGAGACAATATTCCAAGGGGTGCAAAAACTTGGGTTTTCAAAATTAAGGTGTATATGCATAATTTGTTGGCGTTATTTCAAACTTTTCTAAGGGGTGCAAAAATGTATCAGAAGCGTTCTAGGGGTGCGGAGTATAGAAAAGGTTGGGAGCCAGTGCTTTAGGTATAAATGTATCTTAATTAATCCTTTAGATGTTGTTTTTAGATAAATGTTTATGAATGTCACTTTCTTGGAACAACTCTTATCCAAAAGCTTCCAGACTGTGAGAAAGTTACTATCCTTCCTGCCAATGTAATATCAGACTAAAATGAAGCTTATTTTCCCAAATGCTTTATATACAGAATGGGGATTGTGAACATCACCTAGATCATCTTCTCTCTAGATTCAGGAAGTATAGGTAGTTCTTGTTTAGTAACCTAGCTAAAGCTTTCCTTTTATATAGTGATATACATCTTACATAGCAATAGCACTTAGACTTATATGCCGCTTCATAGTGTTTCACAGCCTTCTCTAAGTGGTTTACAGTGTCATCATATTTTCCCCAACAATATGGGTCCTCATTTTCTGACCTTGGAAGGATGGAAAGCTGAGTCAACCTTGAGCGGGTCAGGATCGAACTCAGTTGGCAGAGTTTGCTTGCAATACTGCATTCTAACCACTGTGCCAGCATGGCTCATATAGACATATACAGTTGTATTTAAGAGAGACAGATGATAGATATATAGATAACAGATAGATGATTGATGAGAGAGAGAAAGAGAACAGACTGAATCTTAATGTACTAGTATTATATTTTGTCATTTGTGCTAGCATCTTAAAGCCTAGTTATTCTTATAATATGTAAGTTAAACTATCAGCATAATGGATGGCTTTAATTTTAATATTGAATGTAAATTGTGCTGGTCAAGTACTGAAATAAAGGAGTGAATATCATTCAAGGTTACTCCAATATAACTTAAAATATTCTGGTGGGGGAGAGAGACAGAAGCAAATTGTACCTAAAATGTACCATTTCAGCTTCTGCACTATTTAAAGTCCTGTGCATTCATGTTTTTTTTTCCTTTCAAGTTATTGAGCAGACACCTTATTAGGGGGAAAGCAAATTCACAGAATGTTGGCAGTTTTCAAAATTTCTTCTTCCCTTTGGCTGCTGATCCCACTTGTTTTCTAAATTACCTTTCTCTCCCTTCCTTTCAGCCATATGCAGAGTTTGCTGTTGGCTACAAAATTAATAAGAGAGAGAAAGAAAGGAGGAAAAAAACAAAAACAAATTGAAAGAGGGTTTATGCTAGCTCCCCAACCCTTGAGGCTCTAATAAGTTTGTTTTTAATCACAGGATCTGGGCCACAATGATTCTGACAGGTAATTTCCTTCATGAGTTGACAGAGATTTATTACAAGGGGTGGCACTAGATCTAGTCCTTTTGTCTGGCAGCAATAAAGCTAGATTAGCACTGTCTTCCTTCCAAGTGCCTGAAATGATACTATTTCCCAAAATAATTTCCTTGATAATATGGTTAGTCCTCCATAAGAACAGAAAAATCAAGCTGGATAGAAGTTTGCAGGCTAGAAGGAAAGGGTGATTAAAAACCCCATAAGATTTTAATCCTCTTGGAAACATTAAGAATTGCAGTGTATGCAAACATTAAAGCATGTTATAATCTCTCTAGTAAGAATAGAAAAGTGACCTAAGGCAGAATTATTAGCACACTGAAGAGTCTCACTTGGTGGTGAGAACATGAGGAATTTTAAGGGAAGCTGAAAGACAGCATAAGGCAGAAGACTATTTTGAAAACCAGGCTCTAAAATTGCTTTAGTTTTGGGACTTCATATAGCTAATGCTAAACTCAAAATCTTCTTCATAAGTGGGACATTTTGGGTGTGTGTGAGAGAGAGTGAAGAAACTTTGAAGGAATCCAAAATTGCTTCAGTAAAATTGGCCACATTACCAAAGTGGAACAGGACTATACTCTAAATCCCTTGGTTAATTTTAAACCAACTTGAAATGTGGTTTTGTTCAGAAAAAGAAATCTATTCTCCATAGGATTTAATTCGACTTATGTAACAACTGGGTCTTCTTTATTTAAAATATGGAAGATGACTAAAGCCCCATCTTGAACATTCCCTCCCCCCCCTATGTTTTTCTGTACAGCAAATGGGTGCCATTTTGTTCCAGTTTGTATTATTGACATTGTGAACCTTCCAGAATTGATCTGGAGCTGGCAGCACCAACACTGAATTAAATAAGTACAGTTTTAAAATTTACCCCCGTAGATAGGGCTCGCAACTTGGGAGTCCTCCTAGATTCACGGCTCACCCTGGAAGACCACATAGGAGCTGTGACTAGGGGGGCTTTCGCCCAGGTTCGCCTGGTGCACCAGTTGCGGCCCTATCTAAGCCGGGATGATCTATGCACAGTCACTCACGCGCTCGTGACCTCTCGACTAGACTACTGCAACGCTCTCTACATGGGGCTGCCCTTGAGGACCACCCGGAGGCTCCAGCTGGCACAGAATGCAGCCGCGAGAGTTGTGTTGGGAGTTTCCCGATACTCCCATGTCACACCTCTGCTCCGTGAGCTGCATTGGTTGCCAGTTGTCTTCCGGGTGAGATTCAAGGTACTAGTCATGGTGTTTAAAGCCCTACATGGCAGGGGTCCGGAGTACCTCAGGGAACACCTGCTGCCGGTGTCAACTTCCCTCCGCCCTGTGCATTCCCACAGAGAGGGCCTCCTCAGGGTGCCACCGGTCAGAGAATGTAGATTGGTGGCCCCCAGGGGGAGATCCTTCTCTGTGGGCGCCCCGGAGCTATGGAACCAGTTACCGGTTGAGCTCCGGACGGCGCCCGATCTTCGCTCCTTTCGCCGCGATCTGAAAACATACCTGTTCGAACAAGCCGGCCTGGCCTGAGTGGGGATTGGTGGGGTTTTTACTATCATTTTATTGGGGTTTTATTAATGTATTTATTGTTTTTTATGGGCATGTATTTAATTACTTTTTAATTTTTGTAGCTTTGTGTTTTATTCTTGCCCTGTACACTGCCCTGAGTCCTTCGGGAGAAGGGCGGTATAGAAATATTAATAAATTAAATTAAAATTAAATTAAAATAATATCACCATATTATAAAAAAGATGTAGAGACTCAAGAAAGAATGCAGAAAAAGGCAACAAAAATCATTAGGAGGCTGGAGGCTAAAACCTATGAGGAATGTTTGTAGGAACTGGGTTTGTCTAGTCTAGTGAAAAGAAGGACTAGGGGTAATGTTTCAGTGTTTGAGGGGCTTCCACAAAGAAGAGGGGGTCAACCTGTCCTCCAAAGCACCTGAAGGCAGGAAAAGAAGCAATGGATGGAAGCTAATCCAGGAGAGAAGCAACCTGGAACTCTAAGGGGAAATTTCCTAACACTGAGAACAATTAACCAGTTGAACAGCCTGTCTTCAGAAATTGTGGGTGCTTCATAACTGGATGTTTTTAAGAAGAGACTGGACAGCTACTTGTCTGAAATGGTATAAGGTCTTCTACTTGAGCAGGGGGTTGAATTAGAAGACTTCTAAGTTCCCTTCTGTTATTCTGTTAAAAGTTGGAAAGTATCACTTAAAAAAACTATTAGAATGATCAGAGATGAGAGAGGTACAACAAGCAGCAACCTGGAATAAATAAATAAAGCATCAATTTTATTAAAATACCAATTAATTTCTGTGAGATCCAAGGGTGATTTATCTTCTTCCTTTGAGGCACATGGCTTTCATAGAGATGTAATGCTGTAGAATTATTTGCTTGTGGGACCACAATGAAAAACTAATCAGTTTCAAAGTAGAAAAATCAATCCTGGCAATTTTGGGGTCTTTGTGCCAACCAATGTTGGCAGCCCAAAGAGAGAGGGCAAAGTTAGGAGCACTGATATAAATGAAATTATTTGACAATTTATTTATTTATTTAACTTGATTTGATTTGGAAAAGTGAGTCAGTTTTATGATTCCAGTAAACTTTCCAATACAAAATCCCATCTCCACCCCATCAGTGCATTGGTTCTTTTTATCCACTTCAATATTATTTTAATATTTTTAACTTTTAATGCCCTTTTTAATGTTTTAATCCTGTAATTAATTTATTCTGTTATTTATGGTAGTGTAAGCTTGGTAGTTAGATGGACAAAATACATATTTGATAAATAAATAAAACCATAAACTTGGAAAGTCAGGGTTTGGTCAGATAGTTATTTGAATGAAATTTCCTAACCGAAGTCCTACCAAGTTTCTCAGAAACTGAGGTTCATAAAAGTAGAACAGATAAAGCCTGGAGGCAGAGTTAAAAGAGGAATCAGCCTAGAGTCATTAGGTTCTCACAAAACTCCAACCCTTCTTGAATTCTGTTGACTTTTATCTTCTGCCAGTTTAGAGTTGACCATTAGTTGACTAGGTTCTTGTGTCTAAGCATGAGCAATAACTCATAACTGGAACAAAGTGTGGGCACAATTTTTCTGCCTGACACGTTTGAGTGCTAGAATCCCATGATAGTTTCCTTGGCAGCAAAATCAAGGCTTAACTAATTCCTTGAAATTATCAACTTAGAACATTTGACCAGGTTTGAGAGAGATGCTAAAGGATCCTGGCCCATGTGGCATCAGGAACCTGCCATTCCTATCTCCCATCCCATATGTTTAGTTCACTGATGACAAGCATACACAGCAACACATTGTGATGAATTATTAGACCACAGTAATTGTAAAAATTTACTCTTCAGTTGTAATACTTCTTTTAATGGAGTGATCAAACTGGAATGGAAAGAAGTAGTGACACTGATTTTGTACATTATATTACATATAATTTTCTAAGCTTGACATTTATCACTACAGAAGCGTGGTATTTTACATATCATTTTCAAATTGTATCACATTTAAATTTAATAAGCAAGTAGATTAGTTTTGCTTTAAAGCCAGGCATATTATTACCACAAGTAGTTCCACAGACTGAGTAGGCTTGCATGTTAAGCTGAGCATGTATCTTGCATTGTGATTATATACACAACAATGTGAAATCACAGCTGCTAGTTCTTTTGCTGATGTTGGCCTTTACATGCCTCAAAATTCTTCCCAAGACCCTAGGACAGGGGTAGACAACTTAGCCAGCATAGCTGACTCAGGAATTCTGGGAATTGAAGTCCACGAGTCATAAAAGAGCCAAGGTTGCCTACCCTTGGCATAGGGCATCCTGCTTGAGCAGAGGGTTGGATTAGAAAACTTCCAACAGAGTCTTTCAACTTCATTATTCTGTATTTTGTATTTTTTGGTGTGGCATCCTGGGATGGCCGCAGCCAGTTTTTGTCATAATCTTTCAGCTACAACTTTCAGATCTTTATAATTTGTGATCTTCTCCAATTCTTTGTCTTCTATTCCATGTCAAGATCTTCTACTTTTCAACCATAGTTAAATCTGGCATGTTATGGGCCAAGATTTTATCAGTTTGTATTTGGAAATCCCTCACTATTTTAATCTGCTCATTTTCAACTACTTATTTAGCTATATGGTCCCATCAATTTTTCATTACTGGCACATGACATTTTTTTCAGATGTTCCAGTGAATCATTTTGGTGACAATGTTATATCATTGTTTATAATCAGTTTATGTGTTCTTCTTGCATGAGCTGAATATATTATCTAATATATTGTTATGGTCTGTCGCACAGTCAGCCAGATGTTCAAACTGTATTTGACATTTTTGTCTGCCTATCAAGTCCTTCCTAAGAATCTGAGATAGGCAAATGTGGATGTTGGATGGTTGGATAGGCAGATGGAAAAATGAAAGAAAAGAAAGGTGAATCTATTTGCAGGCTGAGTTTCTGTTGGAAAAAATAGTCATTAAATCAATTTCTGGAGGAATGGAGAGTGAGAATCCCTCTTCTCAAAAAAAAAATGAACACCAAATGAGTAAGCCAATTAGTTTTAAAAAAGGCAAAATTCACACAAAATGCAGCTTGATAGATCTGATTACAAGGCAAGGTTTCATGAAATTTAGAGAGATGTGAGACTGTACAAAGTCAATGTTCCCAAGATATGGCTAACCAAGGGAGCAAACCTAGAAGTCACTGAAGTCATAAAACAACAGAGACCTTGGAGATCTTCTAGTCCAACCCCCTGCTCAAACAGGAGAGCCTACAGTACCATTCCAGACAAACTGCTATTCAATCTCTTTTTTAAAACCTCCATCAATGGAGCACCTACAATCCTTCCTCTGCCTTCTACTAAATCTGGGGTTTTTATGACTCTTGGGACACATCCAGCCCTTTGGCTGCCCCTGTCCTGCCTGTGTGAGGTCAATTGGAAATTAGAAATCCAATATGGTGGAGCAGTGGGCTAATGCCTCCTTAAGTAACACCAGCTGCCTGCAATTATTGCAGGTTCGCATCCCACCAGGGCACCACAGTTGTTGGGAGAAGAAGTTAATTTGGGTTTAGCTTTGCACAGTTGCCATGTACTCCTTTACTGGCTGGCAGCCACAGGAGGGCGAGGAGATAAAGTGCTTTTCTGAACCTGCATAGCACTAACACCTCACCTGGGGCAACCTGAGGAGGTGGCTCTGGCAGTCATTCTGTGAGGGGACCCAGGATTGGCCACCACTCCCTACCTCGGTCTAAACATGGCCTTGCAACAGAGTGGACAGAACACAGCTAGGACCTCTTGTTTTGGCTCTCTACAACCATCACAGTTTTTCATGTGCCCCTTGGGAAAATTATTTCTCCATCTTTGACCTCTACCATTTCCAACAAATGGTTGTTACTTATTTCTAAGCAGAAATGTTGCATTGCAAAGCCAGTATGCAGAATATTTTGCTAGGAAACTTATTAAAAGAGCCATGGTGGTGCAGTTGTTAAAAGGCAGCATTGTAGGCTAATTCTGCTGACTGCCAGTAGTTAGATTCTCACTGGCTCAAGGTTGACTCAGCCTTCCATCCTTCTAAGGTTGGTAAAATGAGGACCCCAGATTGTTGGGGGCCATATGCTGACTCTGTAAACTGCTTAGAGAGGGCTGTAAAGCACTATTAAGCAATATATAAGTCTAAGTTCTGTTGCTATTATTCTTTGGCGTAGACAGTGAGTCAGACAGAGAGAATGCCAGGATTAAGATCAAGAACAACTCAGATCCAACTCAGACTTTGGAGTGGAAGATCACTGGGAGAACCAAGCCATGGGTTGGATGAATCCAGAGCGTTCTCATTCTGTCTCTAAAATAAAGGACATTTCTTGACTCCATTTCAAAATTCTAAAGGTACCACTCATTATAATTTATGTAGCAATATCTTTATCTGTTGCCAGCTTGCTGGGCTTATCACAACTTCACCAGAAACCCTGTAGCTAGGCATTTCAGGATGACCCAGGATGGCCTTCATGGCTGCAGAAACAATCCTGTGGCACAAGGCCACATCATACTTTGTCCACTCCTAGCAATCCCTTACTTTGTCCTGTTACCACCTCTCACAACCTGGACAGCAGCATCAAATAACAATGGTTGAAGCTGCCAGAAGAACAAAAACCAGAGTGTTGTATTTCCCTTGACACCCAAAGCAGTAAAAGAGGCAGTAAAGAAGAAGAGGAGGAGAAGAAAGGTACCACACATTTTCAGTGGATTCTGGATATGTTAGAAAGGAAGTTGATGGACTTCTGATTATGAAAACAACCTTAGAGAGGATGTTGGCTTTTTGATCAAACAAAAGACCACTAATTTAATATTAACTGATTTCTACAACAACTGTGCTTCAAAATGACAATGGCATTTTAGTTCATGGTGCGGTATGGACCCAGCCAACGTATTTTTAATGACTCTTGATTGTATTTGTTTGTTTATTTTTGTTCCTGTTGCTTTGGCTCTTGGATTGACCTTGGACTCCATTTTTGGAGACTTCCTCTCTCTCTTGCTTAACCACCTGCTTGAACCTTCTGTACGAGCCTTGGGCTGTTTATTGATTCTGCATTCCTGGACTTGTTCCTGGTTAGCTTGGCAGCCACCCACTAAGCAGAACAGACTGTTAGGTAGAGGTACGTGTAATGAACGAAAGCCACTAGAGATGCCCAGATGGAGAAGGTTGTTCCAGAGGTTCTTCAAAAGTTAAGTATGGGTAACTTTGTGAAAGAGCTATAGAATTTCACTGTAGCTTGTGTGTGTGTGTGTGTGTGTGTGTGTGTGTGTGTGTGTGTACTTACTTGCTCACTGGATAGGTCCCTGCAGTGTTTTTGGCAAGGTTTTTCAGAAATGGTTTGTCATTGCCTCCTTCCTAGAGTTGAAAGAAAGTGACTGGCCCAAGATCACCCAGCTGGCTTCATGCCTAAGGCAAGACTAGAATTCATGGTCTCCTAGTTTACATTTGGTTCCTACAATGATTAATTTAACCATGGATTATTCAATTAATCCATTTTTTTTAGTGTTGCCCAATATATCCAACCATCAGCTAACTACTTGGGCTCAACTGACACAACAAGCTACACTAAAATATGGTTAGAGCTTCACACAATATTCTGTCCTGGCACTGGAAACTCAAATGAAACAGCTGTAGGGTAGTTTTAAAGGACAACATTTGGGTATATATGCGTGTTTCAATCTTCATTGTTGCTATAATTCTGAGCCAGAAGAGCTGTACTGAACAGGTGGCAGCATGAAAACACATACACACAACTCACAGACTAGCCAATTTAAAACTAGAGAAGAAAAAATTGGCAACAACAATATGGAAGTGCTTAGAGCTTAATTCTGACTTCTACCACCATTTTGTACACCTTTGTTAGCTTATTTCTGACTTCTACCATTTACTTACTTACTTACTTGCTCACTCACTTATTTAATTGGTACAGGGGAGTGGAAAATTTATTTCCCCAAACTTTTGTATTGCTACCTGTTTTCATTTGACAACTAAGCTCTTTTACCTAACAGAAATTGATACTCACTCTAAACAAATGTTTCTCAACCTTGGGATCTTTTAGATATGTAGACTTCAACTCCCAGAATTCCTCAGCCAACATGTTAAACTACCCAAGTTTCCATGGTTGAGAAACGCTTCTCTGAACACCCGAAAATAGGCAAGTTCAATGTGCATATCAAGTAAGTTTTATTTGGAAAATATCCACATTTAGGTCACTATTATTAGTAGATAGGAGGGAACTCATATTTATAGATATGCATATAGAGTAATTGAATAACAGAGTTGGAAGGGACCTTGGAGGTCTTCTAGTCCAACCCCCTTCTCAAGCAGGAGACCCTATGCTATTTCAGAGAAATGACTGTCCAGTCTCTTCTTGAAAACTTCCAGTGATGGAGCACCCACAACTTCTGAAGGCAAGCCATTCTACTGATTACAGGTAGTCCTAATTTATGTTGCTAAGTGAGAAATTTGTCAAGTGAGTTTTACCCCATTTTATGACTTTTCCTGCCACTGCAGGAAATCACTGCAATTGTTAAATAAATAACATGGTTGTTAAGTGAATCTAGCTTTCCCAACCTTCTGACTTTGCTGGTCAGAAGGTTTCAAAAGATTATCACGAAACTCTGGGGCACTGCAATGGTCATAAATATGAGTCAGTTTTCAAGCATCCAAATGCAAATTGCATGACCATGGAGATGCTGCAATGGTCGTAAGTGTGATAAACAGACATAAGTCACTTTTTCCAGTGTTGTTGTAAATTCAAACAGTCATTAACTGAACTGTTGTAAGTCAAGGACTACCTGTAATTGTTCTAACTCTCAGGAAACTTCTCCTTAATTCTAGGTTGGCTCTCTGCTTGATTAGTTTACACCCGTTGCTTCTTGTCCTGCCTTCAGGTGCCTGTGTGCTCTATACCAAGGCTTTTCAACCAGTGGTATGGGTACCACCTGTTGTACATTGGCACCTGGCAGGTGGTACGCGACCATCCTAGAAAAGTGGTAGTGGGGGAGGGGAATGAGCTGAACCAGTGGCAGCACTGCACAGGCCTGAGCAAGAGATGGCTGGAGCTGCAGGGCTGTCAGGGCTCAGCGGAAGCGCCAGGATCAGCGCTGCTTTGGGGCTGTCAGGGTTCACTGGAAGCACCAGGATCCGTGCCAGGCTCCAGCTGGAGCTTGGCACTGATCCTGGCACTTCTGAGGCCAGAAGAAGTGCCAATCAGCTGGAATGTTGCAGCGTCTCCAGGGTCTTGTGATTTACATTCAGATGCTTGGCAATTGATTCATATTTATGACGGTCACCGTGTCCCAGGGTCATGTGAAGTGACCAAAACCTGCTGCAACCACCCAGCAGAGGGAGGGAATAAAAACCAAGCACCCCCTCATCCCACCCCCACTGCCAATCCTCAACAGAAATGCTCACAACAATGAAAACCTTGGACAGGAGGAAGAGCACCATCGGGTGGGCAGGCAGGTGACTTACTCGGCTGTGGCTTGGGGGGCAATTTTTTCAGTGCCATTGTAACTTTGAACAGTCACTAAGTGAACTGTTGTAAGTTGAGGACTACCTGTACTTCATCACTTTTTTCTTTTCTTTCTTTTTGGTCATCAAGTTTTTGACAACTTGCTGGGTGACTGGTGGTACTCGGATGTTGCCATATCCTAAAAGTGGTACAATGGGTGAAAAGGATGAAAAGCCTTGCTTTAGACAAGACACATTTCCAGCAAAATGCCATCTTACTCTTCCATATACAACTCTGCAATAGGGTGGGAGAGAAGAGAGAGAGAGAGTGAGAAAGAGACAGAGGGAGACAGAGAGAAAGAGACTTGTTTCAGAATGTCAAACCTAAGCAATTACCCCTAATGGGATAGAAAGCAGATATCGTATTCAAGCTATTAATCATGAGGGAGAAAAAGCAGACAGAATCTTGAGAGGGGGGGTTCCATTCATTGACTGACTACTAAGGAAATTTGCAATTTTGACAGTCAGCAAAAATCATCCAGGAGGATTGGAAGGAAGACATTTAAAACACATTTTTTAAAAAATCCCACACCAAAACCAAAACCCTCACAAACTTTTCAAAAGTTCATCAGTTTTTCCCCCCACCCTGGTGTTGTGTAGTGATATATATATATATATATATATATATATATATATATATATATATATATATATATATATATATATATATATATATATATATATATATATATATATATATATATATATATATATATATATATATATATATATTCATATATATATATGAATACTTCTCCTAGATTAATAAAACAATAACATATAAATGCTAAAAAAGATCTAGGTTGAAATACCAATGTCTAGACCATGTTGTTGGTACCCTTTTAATGAAAAAAAATCAAAAATAAGAATCTTGATTTGTCACTTCTGAAACTTCCCTTTCTTAGTCCCAAAGATCCTTTTTCAAGAGACTTGACTTTCTTTGATTTTCCTTGAAGACATTTCTCTTCTCACCCAAGAAGCTTGTTCAGTTTTTAGATGAGAAGTGGAATGTCTTCAAGGAAAAACAAAGGAGATCTAGTTGTCTCTTAAAAAAGGACTTTTTGGGTCAGAACTGAAGAAGCTTCTTAGTTGAGAAGGAAAAATATCTTCAAGGAAAAATAAAGAAAGTCTAGTTGCCTCTTGAAAAAGCATCTGGGAAAATCATGACCTGAATGACTGAGAATCTCCATAAACATTTCTCTTTGTTAGGAGATACCTAGTTCCCGTAACCATTCATTGTACAGTTTAGCCTTCTGAAGTCTTTCTAGGACCTCGGTGTCTTTTTTTGTATATTTATTTGTCATTTGTGGTTCTGGCTTTGGGTGATAGGACTTAAAATCCAACACCTCTGTTGTGTAGCAGTACATCATTCCTTGAGCCTGTTCCACCCATTTTCTCTATGGAACTGAATTTTCTCTTTCTGGCCAAATGAAAAGCAAAGATAATGTCTGACCCATTTTTCTCCAGCAAGGTTGTTGACTGCACAGAGAAATGATAGTTAATGATGTTGGGAACAAAGCACTATAAAAGGGGAGCTGGGTCTGGCGGTTTATGGCCTTGCTTCTTGGAATTTACCTCCTGTGTTGAGGGGGCCTCTTATAAAGATAAGAGCTTAATCCAGACATCTCCAGTGATGATGCTCTCCAACAGGATAATAAATTTACTGAAGTACCCTTTTATCTTTAATAATTCAGGATTCACTGAGTGTTTAAAAGTTTGCATCTTTTCTCTTTTAAGAAATCTGAGGGTAATGTGTTAAAAGATAGCAAGAAATATATCTTGACTATTTATATTTGCCTGTCTGAGTCTGAGATAGATAGATAGACAGACAGACAGACAGACAGATGTGTAGATATAGATATAGATAGATAGATAAGCAATAATTTAAGTATAAAACAAGCTTCAACTTAAACATTAAAGACCAAAGAGTGTTTGGACCCTTATACATTCCCACAGACATGTTAAATCTATGTTAAATGCTATATTTTTTGCTTGTCCTAGACCTAGTTAATGGTTAGTTAGTAGTGGAAATTGTATATTTCCAAGTGGGGAGTGTGCTGGACCAGTATATTTTTTTATTTTTATTTTTTTATTTTAATTCCATTTATATCCTGCCCTTCTCCGAAGACTCAGGGAGGCTTACAAGCTTAGCAGTAGCCTTCATTCTATGTATATGCCTGCTTATTAGGGCTTTCACACACACACCCCCAAGCGGCATTATTACAAAGTCAGCTTAATTGCCCCCAACAATCTGGGTCCTCATTTTACCTACCTCGGAAGGATGGAAGGCTGAGTCAACCTTGAGCCTGGTGGGATGCGAACCTGCACTAATTGCAGGCAGCTGGTGTTACTTAAGGAGGCATTAGCCCACTGTTCCACCAAGGCTCTCTTTTTTTTATAATCATACAGTCCATTATATAGCTAGCTTAGGAATTAAGAACTGTGTTAGAGCATTTAGCATTTAAAGGGTTAATATTGTATCCTTAAAAGAACTGTATGTTAGAACATTTAGCATTTAAAGGGTTAAATGCTGTTTCCTTAAGAGATGGCCTCTGGGAAATGTAGTCTAGTTGTTAGTCAGCCCTATACCTTATCTAGTCAGTGGGAGGAGCTTCAAAGTTTATGGCAGGACATCCTGGCTATTTGCCAGGTTGTAAAAGCCTTGTTTTAATCAAGCATTTTATATTGTTGTTGTTGTTGTTGTTGTTGTTGTTATTATTATTATTATTATTATTATTATTATTATTATTATTATTATTATTATTATTCACAAAATATAGTTGAGGTGTTGGATTTCAGAATGTGCAAAGAGAGAATTCTTCAGATATCCTTTACTCAAAGGAAGGCTTTCTTCGCCTTTGCTAGAACTGTGCCCAATACAAAGGCAAAATGAAAGATGCAGCAATCTAATCTTCCATTTTTTATAGATGGCAAAAAGATAGAACTGAAACACCGTCCAGTTCTCTGGAGCCACATCAGTCTAATAATATGTTGGTTCTCCATGAGGTTAATTAAAAGGGCTGACACAGCTGAAATTTGAATAGCGCCTACAGTTAAGCGGTAGGAGAACTATATTGTTGAATCGCACATGCTGTCTTGGTGTGCATAAAAAAACTTGCACAAAAAATACATGCGAGGAGGCAACCAGAGGTGCTCAACTTAAGTTCTAGGAGTTAGTCATTAGTGTCAGTTTGAGGGACCCATGTTTAGAAATGTTTTCAGACAGATAAGACTTCTTTCCGTCTGAAATAATCTTTTTGGGAAAAGGCTAAGTGCTGTATGTGAACTATGGATTGAATTCTCCTAAGTTGCCTCATGTTGCCATGGAAACATTGGAAAATGGTGGCAGGGATGCCATGACACCACCATGTCCTTGTGCATAAATGGAATTGTTCCCTCTTGTTCTTTTCACCTCCACGAGGTCTTAATGGAGAGTTTTAACTCAGCAGACCTTTTGTGCTTGATAAAATATTTAGTTGGTTGTAGTAAATATTCATCTGTCTTCCTTTCACAACACTGGATACTTTCAGCTATTAATGGTTCTAATGTGTGTGTGTTTGTGTGTCTGTGTCTGTGCATCTCTCTGTGTGTGTTTTGAGCAGAGGGATGTGTGGTACAAAAACCCTATCTTTCATAAAGAAAATAAGCTCATTAAAATAGTTCTTCTAATCAGCCAGATGGCCAAGTGATAATGTAAATATTGGTTGTTTAATTGGTTGACCTGCTTGACACATCCCTCTTTTTCAAAGATCAAATGATAGTTTGATAATTTATAAATTTCAGGAAAATATTTTCCCCCTCTTCCATTCATAGTTCAACCTGATACTCTCATATTGCTTAATTTTTTTAAAATTGTTACCCATCCTTGTAGTTACAGAAGCCGCAAATACATTCTAATACGTTTTAATATATTCTAAGAAAGTCATCCTTCAAATAAGGGTATGTAACGATTAAGCACTGCTGCACAATCATTTTATAATTATTTGAGAGGCAGAAAGGAACTCATAAAGACATTTGGGAAGGCATGGTTTCTTTTTAATTGTTTCATTAGAACCAAATGCAAGTTGATCAGCAGGCTTTACAAATGTTTTGAATGGTTTGTATTTTAATGAACATAGTCATTTTGTGACACCATTGTTTTTTGTAAAATAATAATTAAAAATAAAACTAGTTGCATGAAAAATGCACAATGCTCTTGATGGAACACTTTTGTTAGAACACTCCCCACCCTCCATAACCATTGTATTGTATGCATATGCTTTTTTTGTGATAAGGGTCAGCAACGCTGGGTCTTTGAGATATTTTGGAATACAGCATTCACCATCTTCTCCCTTTGATTGTTAGAACAATGCAAAGTCTTTAAAAGGACACTCCCCCCCTTGGAAGTCTGAAAGCATTGGGATTCTCTGAAAGGTTTCAACAGTGGCTTCAGAGTCTGTCTTTCTTGACTGTGTGTGTGTGTGTATTCATGCGTGGGCCAACCTCAGCACTGGGAATGCCACCAAAGCAAAGTGAACCCACACAGAGAGGAGAGGGAAAGATGCAGCATTATTGTCATGGAATGTGTGGAGGACCTTGATGGATGAGGGGGAAGAGAAGGGAGACAGGAGCCCTCAGTAGCTTAACAGGCAGAAGGAACAACACTTTTAGAAAGGATCTAATTGATCAGGTGGTTAAAAGTGGTGACCTTGGGGAATGAGAGAAAGAGATGCGGCTTAGGAAGCAATCGAGAAGAGAGGGAGGAGCCTTGAGTGGTTTAACAGAGAAAAACTTAGGAACCCTCCCTAATGGATCAATCTGTTACTGTTAAAAGTAGCAGAGGAAACTTTGTACTTTACTTACAAGGTTCTGTTAAGGTAGCCTTACTGTAAAGTAAAATTAGTTTATCTCAGGGGTCTTCAAACTTGGCCCTTTGATGACTTGTGAATTCTGGGAGTTGAAGTCCACAAGTCATAAAAGGGGCCACGTTTGAAGACCCCTGACTTAATTCATAGCTGGAATATTGGGATTCTCTTAAAGGCAGATTTTCCCTTTGTTTTCAAGAGCCGTGGGACTTAGTGATTCAAAGTCTTCCAGGAAAGGCAACCAGTTTTATCTCTCAGCTTTGGCATATTCTCATTCTTGCTTGACATCATCTGCAGATCATCTTTTGAAAGCTTATCTGGGTGAGAATGAAGCAGCCTCTGTAGCTTGTAAGGTTGACACCACAAGGCCAAGAGCCAATGCTACATCATAATTGGTAGACAAAGATCCTTGACTTTGTGTGGTAGGCTGATTAGATTAGATTAGATTAGATTACTATCCTTGCACTTTGGGGAAATGTTCCTTTTCTGGTTCCAGAGCTTCGGGAATGCAAACTGTAATTACAAATAAGTCAAAAAGCATGATATTGCCACTAACAAATCTAAATCAAGAAATGGTGCCAATAATAACTCATCCAAAATTAGGGCATTCTGGAAGTGTGTGCAAGAGACCTCCAAAAGCATTTTTCAGTGTTACAATGGAGGCATTTTCAGTATTTTTAGGAATTAGAACTGTTATTGGAAATACCTTCTTGTACCATCACCACCAATAAGGATTTTTTAAAGACTACCAAATGTGAGAATAATATGTATCTGGACTGTTTCATAGGATCATGCTAAACTGCTATGTTCTTTGATAAGTTTCAGTTTAAGCTTTAAGGTACCCAGTCAACTGGCATTTTTTTGTATTGTCATTTGTAAATTATGACCAGGTAAAGATTCATTCTAGAGCTTTTCAGCTCTTGATAATGAGTACATTATCTTTCTGGAAAGTGGCTTTGTATATTCATAGATATAATTAATGATGAGGTATACAAAGCTATCATACCACCTGCTACTATGGGTCCAGAGAGATCATTATCATGCAACTACTGTGGTTTATGTCCTTGTTGATCTTGAAAAGATAACCAGAGTTAGGCTTGATTAGTCACTGGATAGAGACCACCATTAACTCCAAGGGCTGGAATATAGACCAAGCATCCAAAAAGAAGCCAGCATTGATTATTAACAGCCTCATTGATGGGTTTCAATGTTGTGTACTCAGATAAATCTATGAGCCATTTTCAGTTTGGTTGCATTCTTCAGGAAAAAAACAACAACAACTGGGCATAACAACATTATGCTGATTATTTTCCCCCAGATGAACTTGCCTGAAGTAATTTATGGCAAAGACAAATGATTGCAAAATGTTTTTAACTCCTGCACCAGAATGTTTCCAGTAAATATTCCTACTATGTTACTTCTTCAGCATGCTCTGTGCAATTTGTGGTGGAATTTAATAAACATACACGCACTCACACAAACACACACACACCAGGTTTCGATGTTTTGCGGAAGACAAGAAAGCTCAGCGGTGTTCATTTTTTTTCAAAACAAAACAAGAAGCTTAAAGAGGAGTAATGTCAGCACAAAGGAAAGGCTTTTTAAATTCACTATGATGTTTTTGTGCAGAGGTTTTGCACAAAACTTCTGCAGTTGTGTGCCAGTTACTAGAGATGTAAGCATTCAAAGGACAATTCCTTCCCAACTTTCAAAATGTTTACAGTATTGAGTGTGAAATGCCACTTATGGTAGCATTTCATACTAGAGAAGATAATAGGCTGCATCAACAGAGGGATAGAATCAAAATCATTTGAAGTGTTAGTACTACTTTATAAGGCCTTAGTAAGACCACACTTGGAATTCTGCATCCAGTTTTGGTCACCACAATACAAAAAAGATGTTGAGACTCTGGAAAGAGTGCAAGAAGAGCAACAAAGATGATTAGAGGGCTGGAGGATAAAACATATGAAGAACAGCTGCAGGAATTGGGTGTCATGGTTCTCATAGATCAGGCATGTCAAACTCGCGACGTCACGTGATGTCGCGTGACGTATCGGAGCTTTTTACCCATTGCCGGCAATGGGGTGGGCGCGGTTTTGTCGTGATGCATCTGGCCCGCAGGCTGGCAGTTTGACACCCCTGTCATAGATGAAACCAGTTAAAAGAACTTCAAGGCAAAAAAATCTTCCTTAAAGAACATTTTATTAGGAAACAAAATATCAGCACTTACATAGTTGAACCCAAAACTAAAATTCCCTCCCCCCAGATGCAAAGTAACAAGTTGCAATTCCCACCCCACAAAAGCTGTCATAAATCACATTCCCCAATTAGCGCAAAACATGGGCTTCCTCTCTGGCTCCTCAGCCCGCCAAAACCTTATCAGACAATGCCATTGAGTTCCCATGCTACTGCACTGCGATGGCTAGTTAAAGCCTCAAGCATTCCCCCCCTCCCCCCTTCTACATCTGAACTCTAAACAGCAGAAAAGTCACGCTAAAAGCAAAGAGAAAATGGCTGCTGATTTTTCAGTTGTCAGAGTGTCGACATCCATTGTCACAGCATTGACATTGGGTATGTCTAGTCTAGTAAAAAGAAGAACTAGGGGAGGTAAGATAGCAGTGCTTCAGTATTTGAGGGGCTCCTACAAAGACGAGGGGGTCAAACTAATTTCCTAAGCACTAAAAGTCAAGACAGGAAAAAAATGGATGGGAACTAACCAAGGAGACAAGCAACCTAGAACTAAGGAAAAAATTTCTAATGGTGAGAACAATTAATCAGTGGAACAGCTTGCCTTCAGAAATTGTGGAAACTGCATCACTGGAGGCTTTTAAGAAGAGATGGGACAGCCATTTGTCTGAAATGTTATAGGGTCTCCTACTTGAGCAGGGGCTGGACTAGAAGACCTCCAAGCTCCCTTCCAACTATGATGTTCTATGTAGTATGCAAATTCTCCAGTGTGACCAAAACACATGACTAAGGATTGGAATATGTGTAAAGCATGAGGCTGGAACATTGAGGTGCCATAACAATACTAAAAATAGCTTCTCCTGTACTTTTTTTCAAACTTTTTCATCCCGTTGTATGGTGAAAGGGAGAAAATGTTTTGAATATATGTTTCCACCTAATGAGAGGATTGTTGTGACATCCTTTATGAATAGAGTCTGAAGATTTTGCAGTGATTTAGTGTAATAGTAGTATACCTTTATTGATTAGCCAATTGATTGATTTATTGATTAGACATAATGAAATTTAAAAGATTGCAAATAGGTAAATAAGTGTCTGGTGCAGTGTTTCTCGGCCTCAGCAACTTTCAAATGGGTGGACTTCAATTCCCAGAATTCCCCAGCCAGCATGGTCTAGTTTATTATCATAGGAACTCTAGAGCATGTTGCACTCTAGGCTGCAGGTTCACACATGGATCCGGATTGAGTCTCTGTGGTGAAGGTGACTAGTGAGGAATTGTCAAGATTCCGGAAGACTGGAGAGAGAGATTTTTTAAAAAAAATAACTTGGAGTCCTCAAGGAGAAAATCCTTTACTGGGAAAAACCAACAACAAAGAATTCAGCTCTACTCCTGCCTATTTCCCTTCCTAAGAAGCTGTGTTATCAATCAGGTTGCAGTCTATACAGTACAAGTATTGAAATTAAAGGCAGGATAAAACAGATAAAACTTCAGAAATTGTAGGTGCTGTGTCATTGGAGGTTTTTCAGAAGAAATTGGACAGCCATTTGCCTGAAATGATATAAAGTATCCTGCTTAAGCAGGGGGTTGGACTAGAAGACCTCCAAGGTCTTGGCGTATTCGGGTCTTTTCCCATGTAAGATTGATAGTGTCTTGGCGATGTTTCGACGAGGTCCCACTCGTCATCTTCAGGCTGGTGTCTTCGGCTTCGTGCTTGTGCGAGCAAAGCATGATCGGAGCTGCCGTCTCTCTATAAATATTGGTGGGGGTGTGTGGGGTGCTGGCTTTGTTGCTGTAAGCGGGTTGGTTGGCTGTGTTGTTACATGTTGATTGGTTGATGGGATTATTGTTTGTGGATTAGTGGCTGTTTTGTAACATCTTGTGTGGCTGAGGTGTTGGCTGTGTGCCCATTAGTCTTTTGTGTTGTAACGACCTGGATAATGGGCTGTGTGATGACATCCTGAGCTCTAGTGTAGTGATATCCTGAGTTCTGTGCTGCAACACAGCCAACCACCCAGGATGTTGCAGCACAGAACTCAGGATATCACTACATAGAGAGACGGCAGCTCCGATCACTCCGATCACTCTTTGCTCGCACAAGCACGAAGCCGAAGACACCAGCCTTGATGACGAGTGGGACCTCATCGAAACGTTGCCAAGACACTCTCAATCTTACACGAGAAAAGACCCGAATACGCCAAGCTACAATCCCCCTTCTCCGGTCAGTCTTGATCAAAAGCTTTGTTAATTGGCCACCAAAAAACAAAACAAAATAGAAGTTTCATACATACTGACATAATTAATGAAGAGGCAGGCAGCATGTTCCACCAATTAACACCACAGGGAAAAGTAAAATTGCCTTCCTTCTCACACATTGTGGCAGAGTTAAGGACTGTAACACAGCAAATAAATAGATGTTTTTAATGAGCTGGAAGATTGAGTCCAGGAGCTCAGGAAGGGTGGTTGGTAAACACTGCAAACTGTTTAGACTGTTAAGAGTAATTGATGAGGTTAGTTAAAAGTTTAAGGTGGTGGGTGAGATGAATTGATGGAGGGGATTGCTGGGGATTGGGGAGTACTTTTGCTGGTTTGTCACAACTGCCACTCGGGAGATTCCGCCCCCTTCATATGAAGATCCTAATCTGGAATCCAGGACAAAGAGTTGGCCCCTTCAAGCATGACAAGTCTAGATGTCTACATCTATGTTCTTAGATATGATTGCAACAAACAAGGATATTAAACAAGTGTATCTGTCAGACAACTGTGATTGCCAAGTGGCATGAATGTAACTATTCAGTCTGATGCTGAGCAGTTGAAATTGATGGACATTTAACTGCCTGGTCAAAGACATGTTTCTTGAACATTCTGAAAAGATGAGTAAGAATGAGTAAGAATGTTTCTTTGGAATCACTTTTGTTCTTGGAATAGTTTTGGGAATCAGAATGAGTAATTGGGGCACCATGTATAGTAATAGCCAGGTTGTTGCCAGTAACCACCTCAAGATTCAAACACTAAAAAACATATTGAGAGCCAGTTTGGTGTAGTGGTTAAGGTACTGGTCTACAAACCAAGAGATGGTGAGTTCTACTCCTGCCTTAAACATGAAACCCAACCGGGTGACTTTGGGCCATTCACCAGGAGGCAGTGAGTTCTAGTTCTTCAGTCACACTAATCTGAAAGATTTATTAATCAGACCTTGGAGGTTTTCTAGTCCAACATCCTGTTCAAGCAGGAGACCCCATACCATTCCAGACAAATGCCTGGCCAGTGTCTTCTTAAAAGTCTCCAGTGATGGGGCAATCACAACTTCTGAAGGCAAGTCATTCCACTGGTTAATTATCCTCACTGTTAGAAAGTTTCTCCTTAATTCTAGGTTGCTTCTTTGATTGATTAATTTCCATCCATTGTTTCTTGGTGCTTTGGAAAATAGGTTGACCCCCCATCCCTTCTTTGTGGCAGCCCCTCAAATACTGGAATACTGCTATCATGTCACCCTAGTCCTTCTTTTCTCTAGACTGGCCATACCCAATTCCTTAGCCATGAAAGCTGGCTGGGTGACTTTGGGCCAGTCACTCTCTCTCTCAGCTCAATTCACTCTACAGGGTTGCTGTTGTGGGGGAAATAGGTGGAAGAGTGTGTGTTGGATATGTTCACCACCTTGAATTACTTATAAAGTAATAAAAGTAGGGTAAAAAAACTAATAAACAAATACATATAAAATAGTTACTGAACTCAGTGGATAAGGCATACTGTAAAGGATTTCCTCAAAGACGGAAACTTGATAATCACCCCTCTCCCCCGATGGTACATAGACTGAAGCAAGATGTCCCACCCTACAGGAATTTTGTCATTAATAGCTACTCCTCCCTGTGATAAATAATGAGTTGGTGCGAACAGTGATGACGGCATGTGAAAAATTGCCTTGTTTTCCTCACCTTCATGTATCTTGTCTGAAAACACCCTTGTTCCACATTCTTCAGAACTGCAACCTTCTGGTCAATACAGAATTAATGAGCTTGAGCTGTTCATCATTTTACTTTTGGTGTGGAAGTAGTAGAGGTGCCGTCTCTAATCACTAATAAATCCATCAGCTTTGAAGGTTTTCCTGCTCACTTCCACTGAACTGTTAGTATATGTGACAGCCCATAGTTCCGTCACAATGAATTGTTCCTGGTGGAAAGGTGGCAGCTTGGGAAAGTGACAACTTAATGGAAGTTAAAACACTGTGGTGGCAGCCTTTGAGGGAAGAAGGCCACTCAGAGCAGGTACCCCAGTATTTGAGTGTGTCTCTTTGCACTGCTACATCCAGGTGATAGACGGCAGCTTTCTGGAACAGGGTCCTGATGAGAAATGTCACACAGTAAACTCAAAAGATTTGGTGTGTCTGATTTGGGACTCTTATTTTCTAAAGGAGAAACTCCAGGCATGTCTACTTGCCAAATAAAACAAAGGAACGATTGAGGGAACTAAGGATGCCCAGTCTAATGAAAGAAGGACTAAGGGTGATAGGATGGCATCTTTCAATACTTGAGGGGCTCTCACAGAGAAAGGGAGGTTGACCTATTCTCCAAAGCACCTCAGCACAGGACAAGAAGTAACAGCTGGAAGATCATTAAGGAGAAACCCAACCTAGAACTCAGGAGAAATTTCCTGACAGTGGGAACAATTAATCAGTGGAACAGCTTGCCTCTGGAAATTATGGGTGCTCCATCCCTGGAGGTTTTCAAGACGAGACAAGACAGCCATTTGTCCAGAATGGTATAGAGTCTCCTGCTTGAGCAGGGGGTTGGACTAGAAGCCCTCCAAGGTCCCTTCCAACCTATGAGTCTATTCTCAGCATTGTGTCTAATCTTGTAGAGGGTATATAGAAAGTACTTGAAGGACTGCTACTGAAGCAATGGTTAGATATTTTGGCTTGAGCCTGGGTCAAGAAACTAACTACACAAAATATCTCAGAAAGTTATCCAAGATAAAGTGAGAGAAGCAGTGGGAAAACACATGTAGACTTGCACAATCTTGTTACTATAGCTGGTGCAATATGGGTCAGGACTACTTATATATTGATTGCTAAGTTTGGTATACCTTGTAGGGCTGACAGTTCTGGAGGACTCTGCCAGTCATAGCCTAGCAAGGATTATGGAGGCCCCCCCAAAAAAAGCTCATGTTTCAAAATTATTAGACTTAACTTATGTCGTGTGTATGAGTTGTATTAAGAAGCTTCCATCTAACACAAGGAAGAAAAGCACTTCTGGTAGCATGGGAATTGCCTCTCAGTTTGGTCAAGTGTTAAATGCCAAAGTGAATTAGAGGTTTAGCTTCAGCTGAGGAATGGATTTTCACCTGTTTCTCTCTGTATGATGTACATTATTTTTTCTCTCTCAAAATGAGCCTTTATACATCTGATGCATATTTGGTATGGAGAACTCCATCCCAAACTTTTGAGAAGGCTCAGAATGAGTAAAAATGCAAAAAAGGCAAGCCTGATATCAGTGCAAGGAGGAGGAGGAGGAGGAGGAATGTTTTCTTGTAGACATTTCATTACCAAACTAGGTAACACCATCAGGGCTAAAAGGGAATGGGGTTTGCTCTTTGTTTATATACAAGTGGCTTTCCCTGTCCGTGTTGTGGGAGTCTGCATGATTCTTTAACTATGCTGTTGTACACTATCCAAATCAACTACAAAGTCAGACAAACAATCCAACAATAAACAACTTTGTTTCTCCAACTTCTCCTTTAGTCAATTATTTAAACTAAAGTAATAGTATTAATAAAAATATTAATAAAAAGGGATGCGGTGGCTCAGTGGGTTAGGACGCTGAGCTCATCAACCAGATGGTCGGCAGTTTGGCGGGTCGAATCCCAAGTGCCGCGTAACAGAGTGAGCGCCTGTTACTTGTCCCAGCTTCGGCCAACCTAGGAGTTCGAAAGCACGTAAAAAGGCAAGTAGAAAAATAGGGACCACCACAGTGGGAAGGTAACAGCGTTCCGTGCGCCTTTGGCGTCTAGTCATGCCGGCCACATGACCACGGAGACGTCCTTGGACAAGCGCTGGCTCTTCGGCTTTGAAACGGAGATGAGCACCGGCCCCTAGAGTCGGAAACGACTAGCATGCATATGCGGGGGAACCTTTACCTTTACCTTTTTAATAGTATTAATGGAAAGAGAACTAACTGAATTTCTATAAGAATCCATCACTGCTCTGCCAAACATTCTCTTTGCAAAACTATGGATAATCCACTCCATTATTTCCCATGGATAAATTCTGAAATACATTTTATTTCTTTCTTTGAAAGTAAAACAGCTCACTTGATTGTGACCCAGCTCTGTTTCCCCGGTGATATTTAGCCAGATAGATTCATAACTCCTAGTGGATTCAACTGCATCTAGAAATCCTGAACTTTTGCTGATGTTATTCTAAATCAATAACTGTAGGCTAGAAAAGAAAGCATGTAGTTATCTATTGTATTGCAATTACAATATTTGCTGTAGCTCCAAATGAGTAAATTAGATCTCTTCAATCTTCATTTTTTTGCAATCCTAACATCAGTTTACAATTTTAATTTACACCAAAATCTATGCATATTGTCTAATTGTCTGTGTTTAGATAAAGGTGGGCTCACTACCGTGTAGAATTGCATATTGGGAATCAGAGCAATGAAATCTGAACTGCTATTTGAGTGAAGGTTTTACGTGATTGCATTGAGCATTCTTAAGATGTGAGAAAAAGTTAACATAGTTTGTCTTTTTTCAAACAAAGGCCAACAGTACAGGTAGTACTTGAGTTATAACCATTCATTTAATGACTTTTCAAAGTTACAACGGCACTGAAAAAAGTGACTTATGACCATTTTTCACACTTACGACCGTTGCAGCATCCCCATGGTCACATGATCAAAATTTGGACACTTGGCAACTGACTCACATTTATGATGGTTGCAGTGTCCTGGGGTTATGTGATCCCCTTTTGGGACCTTTTGACAAGTAAAATCAATGGGGAAGTGTCAGACCTGCCCCCGTTTCCTCTCTCAGGAAAGTCGGACTAGTGACTCATTTAAATTGAAGCAAAGGAACTTTTTATTGAAAGAAACTGGTTGGAGCAAAGTCAGTCAGAATCTGGTGTTCCCACGCAGCTAATACGAAGCTATTCTTTCCAACTCCTAATCCCTCCCCCCAAGACCAGTCACCCCCCCTCCAACCAGCCAATGTGATTGATGCTGGTAAGATGTTTTGAGAAAATCTGAGGTGTGAAACTGGTAACCTTCCATTCTCAGGGCAAACTGCCTTGAAGTTCCTGGTACAAGCTGGTTTGCTGATTTGGTCTTCTTCCGTTGTCATTTTCCCCTCCCCACCTCCCTATTTCCCACCATTCCATATGCAGGTGTGGATTGCCCCAAACGCCTCCTGCTTCCCTTCCCCTGTGATGACAGGAGCCCAGTGAGGCACCAGGCTGATGGTGGAGATCCTGACCAGAAGCCAGATTCCCTTAACAACCATGTTACTAACTTAACAATTGCAGTGGTTCCCTTAACAGCTGTGGCAAGAAAGGTTGTAAAATGGGCAAAACTCACTTAACAATTGTCTTGTTTAGCAACAGAAATTTTGGGCTCAATTCAGTGATAGGATTCAGCCGGTTTGCACCACTGGCAGAACCGGTAGCTAATTTTTTGTTGCCCAGGCCCAGAATGGGCTTCCAGAAATGGCATCCACACACAGAACCAGTTCCCATATTTGAATCTCAACACTGGCTCAATTGTCATAATTTGAGGACTACTTTTCTTCTTCAAATGCCCCTTAAATTAAGCTGAAAGGCTCTTGCTATAACTCTTTTGATTGCATAAGACAATGATCATATATATGTCTTCCATTAATATTTTCTGATACCAACTAAAGGACCACCATTGTCCCTACCCTTTTTTTTACTGAATCATGATACACTTCCAGCTGAACATAAAAGCTCCCATTTCAAAATATTGTTCCTAGGTAAATACAACTCAATTTCCTTATTGTTTGAAGATCTCTGACATTAGTTTTATGGGCTGTTTACAGGTTATAGGCAGATTCTTGACCTATCTGCTAAGCAAGGAAGTTGTTAAGGGAGACACACTTGATTTTATGACTGTTTTGGCCAGGTTTGTTAAACACATCACTGCAGCTGTAGAGGGGATCATGCAGTTTTAAGTGAAACCAGCTTTCTCCAATGACTTTGCTTGTTGGAAGCTAGCTGGGAACTTTGCAGAGGGTGATCACATGACCCCGGGATGCTGCAACTGTCATAAATGCATGTTTCTTTGCCAAGCACCTGAAGATCACATGATCCTGGGGATGTTACGAGTGTACAATCAGTGCCAGGACTGACTATAAATTGCTTCTTCCAGTACTGTCGTAATTTTGAACAGTCACTAAAGAAATGGTTGTAAGTCAAGGACTACTGGTATTTTATTTTGGTCAATGACACTGCACTTCCAAGGTGCAACAGAAAACCAACAATAATATTTTAAAAAAATCCTTCTATACCGCTTGTTACCATTCAGCATTTGACAGACTTAATAAATTTGCCTATCATCCTGAAGAATATTGCATTGGTAATCATTTATTTTCAGGAGGGCTGGCTGGGGAATTCTGGGAGTTGAAGTCCAGATATCATCAAGTAGCCAAGGTTGAGAAACACTGATTTATTCCAATTGCCCCATCATTCTGAAACTGTCTTTTTTTTTTAAAGGGATAAACCTGTAGTTGCTTTTCTCTTACCAAAATAAAATTGCCCACAATTCTTCAGGATATAATCTTTTGGAGTTAGTGGGCATATTTGGAATGTTGATTGCAATATAGATATATACTTGAAAATAATCATTATTGATCCAAGGAACCTGAGGACTAGGTGTGACATGATAGCTGTTCTAATATTTGAGGGGCTCCTAAAAGGCAAAATAAGAAACAATGGATGGACACTAACCAAGGAGAGACGTTCTCCTGGAACTAAGGAGTCCTAAGAGTGAGAGCAATCAACCAGAAGTCGTGTGGTCTGTATCTGGAGGCTTTCAAACAGAGACTGGAGAAACATTTTTCTGAAATGATATCAGGTCTCCTGCTCAAGCAGTGGATTGGAATAGAAGACCTCCAAGGTCCCTTCCAACTCTATCATTCAATGTTCTACTTTGCCTGTTCCTGTTAGGAGAAAGCCTAAAGACTTAAGACTTCTTTTTATTAATGAATGTATGAGTACCTTTTAAGGTCAGTGCAAGTCTTTTCTTCCTATAAAAACAATAGACATAAAACTGCTTTATCCATTTAGCCACTGTATGAAGGCATCTGTTTGACTACACTAGGAAAAGGCATCGTGGATAAAGAAGAATTATTTTTTATAACCAGCAGAATATTTTGTACCAAAATAGTATTAAAATTGGTTGATTATATCCAAAGATTGCTTTTAAAATCTATAACTGACTTATTAATTACTGAGCATTCTTTGCCTAATTAATAAATGAAGAAATTTGCTGAAGTCTCTTTTGCAATATAGATTTTTTTCCCCAAGAGAGGAAATGAAAAAACCCCTCCTAAGATTAATTTCAAGATAGTCTGAAGAATATTATGATTATCCTATAAGGCATACTTCTGCTTCCCCATCCTTTTTTTTCTTGCCCAATAATTTCTCTCTTCTTAAAGATGTGCCCATAATGAAAAACTCAATTTTCCAAAACATAATGCATCTCCACCGAGTTTCAAAAAGTGCTTTATCACTGCTGCTCTGCTTTTGACACCTGAAAACTATTAATCACTGAAAAGGCATGAATATTGATGCGTGTATGAATGTTGATCTTAATCTACTCATGTCAGCTATTAAGAATCTCCTTAGAAATAGCTGATTCCGTGTGAATACGTGAAAGATTACCCTGAAATTAATTTTCAAAGAAAGAATATCATAAACATGGAGAAAGGGTGTCTCGGTCTTGTGCAGGAAGAAATATTTCATTAGGCAATGTATAATCAACCTGAGGAATATGCCAAGTCAGGTAGCTGCAAAAGGGGAAAAGAGCAGTACAGGTAGTTTTTGACGTACAGCCCTCTGCATAGCGACCGTTCAAAATTACAATGGCACTGAAAAAAGTGGCATGGTCACATGATCAAAATTCAGACACTTTTCAACTGGCATGTATTTATGCTGCTTGCAATGTCCTGGGATCATGGGATCATTTTTTGCAACCTTCTGACAAGCAAAGTCAATGGTTAGTAGCAACCATGTTACTAACTTAGGAACTGCAGTTGATTGGCTTAACTGTTGTAATAAGAAAGGTCCTAAAATGAGGCAAAACTCACTTAGCATCTGTCTTGCTTAGCAACATAAATGTAGGGCTCAATTGTGGTTGTAAATTGAGGACTCCCGGTACTTAGAGGCATATCTATCAATGACAACTGGTCTTATATAATGAGAACTTCCATCCGTGGTGGAGCAATCTACTTGTACAAAGCAGCTACCTAGGAATCACTGCAGATAGTCCTTGACTTATAACAGACCCCGCAAAAGGGACTTACGACCTAAATTCAAAGTCCTAATGGTTGGGGCCTACAATCACATGACTCTTTTTTTTTTTTTGCAGGTTCGGCATCCGACCACACTTACAGCCATTTGCACTGCCCTGTGGTCACGTGACTGCAATTGATGCCATTTTTTTGCTGAAAACTTGCATTCACTTCTGAGTTCCTGCAAAAAATAAATAAATCACCATAGCGAAAATCAGTTTGCATAATGACCGTGGTGTTTACTTCATGACTGCAGTGTTTATTCTTATCACTACTGCAAAAAAAGGTCATAAAATGAGATAGGGTGACATGGTGACCTGCTTAACCACCAGTAGGACTTACAGCTGTGATTCTGGGATCAATTACTCTTGTAAGTCGAGAACTAGATTTGATTTGTGGGCTTCTTTGTTGAACAAATATTTTCAGTAGCTTTATTTTATTATTTTTCATATTTCCCACTTTTTAAAACTTTCTTGTGTGTGTGTGTGTGTGTGTGTACATTGTGTGTATTGAGCCTATTTCTAGTTAAACTGTGAGTTATCTACTTTATATCTCGGTTCCCACATTGCCCAAAGCAATGTGGTAATTTATCTGTCTTTGACTAGTGAATCTCATGAACCCTGTCCTTGTAGTCTATAACCTTTAGTTAATGGCTTGCTGCAAACTGTGAATTTAGCCAATTGTGGCTTATTCAACAAGCAATAATTAAAGAGTGGCTTAATCTGATTTGTGAACACAGCGAGTCTTATTTTAATAAGGTGTATCATTCTTCTGGATTATTGTGTCTTAATTTATTCTAACTGTGGGGGCTCCTCTGAGGTTTCTGTTTCAGAAAGAAATTATAGAATAGAAATGTTCTTGAAAATAAATAAGCTACCTAGTTTCTGAGCTCAGACCAGCCATCAAATCATAAAGGAACATATTCATTTATTCCCAGAGGAAGAATTTGATCATAATGAAAGAGAGATGGCTGCATCCGTTTCCTGGTCCAGTGTCCCTAAAGCTCCATTCCAATGCTATTTCTGGTGAAACTCTGAGTGCTGTGACTCTTCATATCTTGGTTACTTTTATTATTTCCAGTAAGGACTTAAACTAGAGATTTATCATGAAAACAACATTGACTGGCCTGTTAGTATCGTGAAGGGGAAGTTTAGCTCTGTTTCAACTTCCAGAACTCTCTATGGCAGTAGTTCTCAACCTGTCATCACAGGGGGTCCACCAAGGCTTGAAGAAATGCTGTGATTTAAAGATTGAGTGAAGACCTGGGAGTCCATGGCCTTGGACTGTGGCCACAAAAGGGGGTGAAGAAAAGGTTGAGAACCACCGCTCTATGGTTTGGAAAGCATTGGCTGGAAAAGGATAAAAGAAAAGAAGATGTTAGAAGAGAGTGCAGTTGTAGACTGTTGGATGACAGCCATGGAAGGACAAGAAGAAAGAAGCTGTGCTCTGTGTCTTGAGTAGAAGAATAGGAATGGAAAAAGAAATTCTAGTTCCCAAAAGACAAACGTAATGCAGACAAATTCCTTGTGTGCATAATCATACTTGGGCAAATAAAGTATTCAGTTCAATTCAATTCAGTTTGACAAGAGATGGAGAAGGGTACAAGATCTCCTTCCTGATCTTAGAGACAGGAAGGAAATTGCTGGAAGATGGGGATTGGGAATCAGTGATAGCTTTGTTTACCAGAGCTTGTCTTGGGTTCCAAAAACTGAGAAACACACACACAGTTATTTCTAATCAGTTTTCTTTATTGTTCCTCACTTATTGACAGCAGTCTTGCCCAACTAAAACAACTGCTTGCATCATTAAATATATACTCTCAGAACTTCTAGGAAGGAGCTGTTTTGACCCCTTTCTCCCATCCAAACCATCTAAATATTACTGTCTCTTGGTCCTCTGGAATGCAGTCCCTCCTTTCTGGGAATCCAGATTACATTCCACCAAAGTTTGAGAGCTTCTGGTACTTAAGACTCTAGAAAGAGTACAGAGAAGAGCAACAAAGATGATTGGGGGACTGGAGGCTAAAACATATAGGGAACAGTTGCTGGAATTGGGTATGTGTAGTTTAACGAAGAGAAGGGTGAGGGGTGACATGATAGCAGTGTTCCAATATCGCAGGGGCTGCCAGAAAGAAGAAGGAGTCAAGCTGTTCTCCAAAGCACCTGAAAGCAGGACAAGAAGCAATGGATGGAAACTAGTCAAGGAGAGAAGCAACCTAGAACTAAGGAGAAATTTCTTGGCAGTTAGAATAATTAACTAGTGGAACAACCTGACTCCAGAAGCTGTGAATGCTCCAACACTGGAAGTTTTTAAGAAGAGACTGGACAGCCATTTGTCTGAAATGTTATAGGGTTTCCTGCCTTAGCAGGGGGTTGGACTAGATGATCTCCAAGGTCCCTTCCAACTTCTTCTTCTTCTTCTTCTTCTTCTTCTTCTTCTTCTTCTTATTATTATTATTATTATTATTATTATTATTATTATTATTATTATTATTATTATTATTATTATTATTATTATTATTATTAGTATTATTATTATTATTATTATTATTATTATTATTATTATTATTATTATCATTATTATCATTATTATCATTATTATCATTATCATCATCATCATCATCATCATCATCATCATCATTATTTCTTCTTCTTCTATCTTGGTGTAATATGTTACTGCAACAACCACTGCAGCTAGCTTTTTCCATTTCTTGTCTTGCTTTTTTTTTCTGACTTGGAGACCTCCACTCCTGACAGGTCAATTCTCTGTCCCTGGAAATAGGATGTCTATAGAAGATTCTTGAATTTAGGCCCAGTTGCATCAGCCCTTGCCTGGCAGATTTATGACTTGAATAGCATGCGAACATACTTCAGCCAGAAGAGCCAGAACATCATGTCCCCAATATATGGCAGAACTTCTCTTATGCCAAGGCAGTTCTAGGCTGCAGGATAGTTTTAAGATCCTGTGAAGTGATAGTATCTGTAATGTATTGGCCTTTTTGTATATGTTGTAAGTGTTTGCTCTTGTTGCACTGCTTGCTAATTGCTTGCATTCAATTGCTAAGTACTAGTTCATGTGTATGTTGTAATGGTTGCTAGCCAGCCCAGACTGGTTGTCTCCAGCCGGCGGGAAACCTATTGTAATGTAGTGGGTCCAACGCAAGGAAGAACGCCAGCCGGAGTACGTGTTCAGCTCTTTATTGTGGGGGGTGCGTACTGAGGAACAAGGGCTACCTGGCCTCCTTATATACCCGGCCAGGGAGGCGGCCAGCCAATGGGGTTGGCCCTAGTTTTCCCGCCAAAACTAGGTTTCCCGCCAAAACCGTCCAGGCCAATGCCCCCTAGTGGCTGTTGCTATGCAGATGCCTGCAACTGGATACATAATACCCCTCCCCCCTTAGAGAAGAACCATCCTACAACTATGTACATGCATAACTATATACAATGTGTGCCAATACATATGCAGCAAGTTGGGGATCACTTGCAAACATAGTCCGCTAAATACGCTGGTGTCCTGTGGGGCCTGGTGGACTGTCTGGATGTGCCTTTGCCCTGGCCTTGAACGTCTGGCTCATGATGCCCCTGTGCTGGGTTAAGTCCGGCCGTTGGATTCCCGCCTCCTAAGGTGCCCTGCTGCTGCTGCAGGGCTGGCTTCAGGAGGCCATCCTCCTCTAGTTCAGGGTCCGAGCCGTTTCCGTTTGGTCTGGCCTCCTCTGGGGTGTGGCTATCCCGTTGGCCGTGGGTGGTGCACTCAGGGACCCTTCTTCTGAGCTGGTCGATGTGCCGCCTGATGTGTCAATCCCCCTCCATGCCCACGATGTAAGAGAGAGGTCCCGTTTTTTCAGCCACGATCCCCGGAATCCATGGGTGCCCTGTCCCATAGTTCCTTACCCAAACCAGGTCCCCCACGTTGAGTACCCTGTGTGATGAGGGCCTCTCAGTCTCTGCCGCCACTCGGTCAGGGTGCAACCGGTCAAGCTTGGTGATGAGGCGCCATCCCCATCATAGTTCTGCTGGGCTCTTCCCGGTGGCAACGCATGGTGTGGTGTGTTGGGCGAGCAAAAATTTCGCCAGTCTGTGATGCCAGTCCCCACTGATGATGCGCTGGAGTGCGTCCTTGGTCGTCCTTACCATCTGTTCAGCTTGCCCATTAGTCGATGGGTGGAAGGATGCAGAGGTGGCGTGTCTAATCCAATTCGCCTTCAAGAATGCCTGGAAATCATTAGCGGTAAACTGAGGCCCGTTATCAGACACAATTACATCGGGGAGGCCATGTGTGGCAAAGAGGGCCCTGAGCACCTGGATTGTCCTTGCTGAGGTCATGTTGGGGACAGGGACTACCTCCAGCCACTTAGAGTGGCTGTCCACTACCACTAAGAACAGTTGGCCCTGGAACGGCCCCGCATAGTCAGTGTGGATGCAGGACCAGGGTGTGTGTGTGGCCTCCCACCTGTGCACAGGGGCGTGTGGCATCTCTGGCCTGGATCTCTGGCATGTGTAACAGCCCTTGACCCACTCCTCAATGTCCTTGTCCAAACCTGGCCACCAGAGGTAACTCCTGGCCAGTGCCTTCATCCTGACCACCCCTGGATGCCCCTCGTGCAGGGACTCCAACACTCTGCTCTGGAATGCTGTGGGAATGATGACCCTGCTTCCCCAAAGGAGGCAACCCCGGTGTGTGGAGAGCTCGTGTCGCCTGGTGAAGTATGCCTGGAATTCGGGCCCCGGGGACTTGTCCTGCCAACCAGTGCAAACCCACAAGTGTACTCTGCTCATGATGTTGTCAGAGGCTGTGCTGGTTGCAATGTCCTTGGCATGTACTGGGCATTCTGGTAGTTCCTGCAGAGCTAGGATCTGTGTTGCTGGTGCCGGATCTGGTTCAGTGGTGTCTATGGGTAGCCTACTCAGGCTGTCTGCGTGGCCCATCTCCTTCCCTGGCTTGTGCACCAGCTTGCAATTGTAAGCTGCAAGGAAGATGGACCACCGGAGCATTCTGGGAGATAGTATTTGGGGGGGTCTGCTTGTCCATTGTGAACAGGCCTAGCAGTGGTTTGTGGTCTGTGTAAATGGTGAACTCCCTGCCATATAGATAATCGTGGAACTTCTTAATCCCTGCTACGATTGCCAGGGCTTCCTTATCTATTTGGGCGTAGTTCCTCTCTGCTCCAGACAGCGTCCTGGAATAGTAAGCTATTGGTATTTGAGCCCCAGTAGGCTCAAGGTGGCTTAGTACAGCGCCCACGCCATAAGGGGATGCATCGCACGCGATGCATATGGGCTTCGTTTCTATGAAGTGTGTTACTGTGGACTTGTCAGACAGTAGTGCCTTTAAGGCTCTGAAACTTTGGTCATGCGCGGGCATCCAGGCCCATGCTGCCTTCTTGTCCAATAACCTGTGTAGTGGTTCTGCAATTGCTGCCTTGTGAGGAAGAAAGGTGTGATAGAAATTGAGCAGGCCCAGGAATGCCTGAAGTTCTGCCTTGTTCCTAGGTGTGGGTGTCAGTTTGATTGCCCTTACCTTGGACTCCGTAGGGTGGATTCCCTTGGCATCTATCCTGAATCCCAAAAATTCAGTGGAGGGAACACCAATGCTGCACTTTTCCCTCTTCAGTTTGAGGCCAGCAGCGCACAGCCTGGTTAATACCTCCCTCAGCCTGCCTACCAGTTCTTCAGCTGATGCTCCTGCGATCAGGACATCATCAAAATAAGGGCAGACAGTTACACAACAATATCACTTTTTATTGAACTAGTAGGCCACACTTGGAATTTTGCATCAAATTTTGTTCACCATAACACACACACACAAACACACACACACAAATGTTGAGACCATAGAAAGTGTGTAGAAAAGAGCAGCAAAGATGATAAAAGGTCTGGAGGCTAAATTGTATGATAAACATTTGATGGAGCAAGGTATGTCAAGCCTAACAAAAAGGAGTGACATGATAGCTGTCTTCCAGTACTTGAGATGTCATCATAGAGAATAAGAGATTGACTTATTCTCTAAAGTACCAGAGGGCAGGACAAGAAGTAACGTGTGTGTGTGTGTGTGTGTGTGTGTGTGTGTGTGTGTGTGTGGAGATTATAAAAGAGAGATCCTACCTAGAATTAAGGAAAAATTTCCTGACAGGAAGAACAATTTAATCAGTGGAACTGTTTACCTTCAGACATTGTCTGGGATGATATCTGGTCTCCTGCCATGGGAAGGCGGTTGGACTAGAAGACCTTAAACATCCCTTCCAACTCAGTCTGTATCCTGTGATATCTCTCTTTGGAAAGAGAGACTGTTGTCAGCCCTGAAGAAAACCTTAAGAAATTCATGTTCCAAGGTCCTGTCAGTAAATTACCTCACATCTCATTTTAATTTCTCACAATCGTGGTTTCACCAGTTTAAAATATTGAAATAGGTGTAAATTGGCAGAAGTTGTAGTAATAAGATAATGGTCCATTTGATGCAAGAATGTTGGGTGCAAAGTGAACATAACTGGGTGTGAATCTACAGTGATAACTGCCTGCTAATACAAAGCATCAATTATGTTTGGAAACCTAAGAACTACTTTGCCTCCTCTTCTTCCTTCTTCACACTTCATAGTAGGTTAATACTTCTAATACAATTTAGGATACATTTTTCAGAGTCAAAGGTAGACATCTGACATCTCAGTTTCATATTCCCTCCTTTGGCAAAATGGCTTGCAAGCTGGATACAAAATGGAGATTGTTTTTTTTTTTTATCGCCACTGTGGATTGTTCAGAGATCAAAAGAAGAAGGCATCTGAGACCATTTTTTTCAGTCATCCTTTCATATGGTGCCATGAGACGAAGAATAGTTGGTATAAAGAAAGTCACAGTTTGCTGAGAAATTCAGAGACATAATTACAGATGTTAAATCACCAAAGCATTTTAATACAAAGAATTTTAGGAGGGATTACATTTGCAACAGCGCTTAGATTTTTTAAGCAATTACTGGCTAACGGTATGCTTTTAGGGATCAAGAGAACTCACTGACTCGCTGTGTATTCTTGTACTAAAGAACTTGGGAAGAAATGGAAGATTGGGGCAGATTAGAACCAACCCCAGTAGAGCTCTCTAAGGAAGAGGAGGGATCAGGGTCAAGCTACCCAGATTAAAGGAGTGGTTTTTGAAGGATTCCATATTGTGTTCACATTCTTAGCATCTACCCAGGACAGCTGATCGCCATACATCACTTTCTAAAATTGCAAAATTGACCTAGACGGACGGATAAATGAATAGATAGATAGATTACATATAGTATGTGTTGAGACCCTCCCTCCCTCCCTCCCTCCCTCACCTCCTTTCTTTCTCCTTCCTTCCTTCCTTCCTTATCTCCCTTTCTCTCTCTTCTTTCTTTCTCTCCTTCCTTCCTTCTCCACCTCCCTTCTCTCTCCTTCTTTCCTTCTCTCCTTCCTTCTTTCTCTACCTCCCTTCTCTCTCTCCTTTCCTTCTCTCCTTCCTTCCTTCTCCACCTCCCTTCTCTCTCTCTCCTTCCTTCATTCCTTCTTTTCCCACCTCCCTCCCTCCCTCCCTCCCTCCCTCCCTCCCTCCCTTCCTTCCTTCCTTCCTTCCTTCCTTCCTTCCTTCCTTCCTTCCTTCCTTCCTTCCTTCCTTCCATTTCATCTTCCTCTTCCCTATTCCCACTTGTGGTCTTGTGGCTTTGGGTATTCAGCATACACGCCCTCTTGATTCTGAAATCAGCTCCTTCTTCACTTAACATCTGTGAGTTTATGACTTTGAAATGAGTTTAAAGCCTTTTTTTATTTGACTAGAAGCTAAATGTGCACCCTGCTTATTTTATCCTATTTATGTTAGGTTTGGTAGTATTCAGGTTAGTATTTGTTTTGTATTAATTATGCATGTATGTGTACAATGCAATATTTTACAACATTCCTTTAAATATGTTTAGTTGTGTTTGATTTGATTTGGTTGTAAATATTGGCTTTACTAGGTTGGTTGTTAAGTTGCAGACTAATTGTATTGGACAGAATACAATTGGCTTCTTTTTTTAATCTATTGCGCAGCTTGCTAAAGGTGGTGGTAATAATTGTTATTATTATGATTTTCAACATTTTATATTGTGAAATATATAGAGAAGTTCCTGCGCAAACAGAGTGATGTGAAAATAAGAACAGGTACATCATGATGTCACAATGCAAATTCCAATATTTTTTCTATGACCACCATCACTTTAGGCACAAGTACTTAAGTCATACATAATCCTTGGCTCATGATCACAGTTGGGACCAGACTTTCTGTTGCTAAGCAAGATGGTTGTTAATTAAATCATGCCTGATTTTAAAACCATTTTTGCCCTGTTTGATAAGCAATTCATTGCAATTGTTTTTTTTTTTATTAAAGAGTTTTACAAATACATTTTAAACGTAAAAACCCATCCCTCCCTCTCCCTCCCCCCCCCGACTTCCCAGAGCAAATACAGGGTATTAACCCTAACAATCGTAAACTATAATATGCTAACTAGCTATAATAACACTTTAAGTCCTATTGCACTTTAACTCTCCTTAAAAATAACTAAATAATAACAAATCTTATAAATCTAATACTTATTCAAATGCTAAATGAAACTTTTTAGTCCCTTATTTATTCTGGATATAATCAATCCATCTTCTCCATTCCAAAATATATCTTAGTTGCGAATGATCTTTCAAATATGCTGAGATTTTTGCCATTTCTGCCAGGTTCGAAACTTTTAAAGTCCATTCTTCTATAGTAGGCAAATCCTCCTTCTTCCAATATTGTGCTACCAAAAGTCTTGCTGCCATTATTAAATTCAACATAAATTTAGTTTCTATAGCAGTAGAGTCTATAGTAATACCCAGCAAAAATAATTTTGGAGAAAACTTTATCTTTTTCTTAAATATCTTCTGCATATTCCACCAAATTTTAATCCAAAAAGCTTTAACTTTTTTACAAGTCCACTATATATAATAATACGTTGCATCATCACAACCACACTTCCAGCATTTAGGCTGATAATTTGGATACATAGATGCCAATTTCTTAGGATCTAAATGCCATCTATAAAACATCTTATAAAAATTCTCTCTTAAATTTTGTGCCTGTGTAAATTTTACATTTCTGACCCAGATTGTTTCCCAAGTATCCATCGTTATTGGTTCTTGAATATTCTGGGCCCATTTTATCATACAATCTTTAACAAGTTCCGTTTCTGAATCTAATTCTATCAATGCATTATATATCCTTCTTATATGTGCAGGACTTTGATCTCTAATTTGTTTAACCAAATTTTCATCTACTATAGAAATACCAATTTTCTGATCCTGTTTCCATCTAGCTTGTAACTGCCCATACTGGAACCAAGTTTGTACTATCTTTTCTTCTCAATGCAATTATTAATTGAATCATGGTGTCTTTAAGCAGATCTGGCTTCCCCCATGCTTGTCAGAATTGGGCGGACTAGGTCACATGGACAGTGCTTTTTTTCACAAAAAAAGGTGCCAGAACTCTCATCTTGGCAGGCGCAGGAGGCAGGGGCACGTGGGGGGCAGCGCTGCTGTGGTCACGGGTGCGAGGGGTGTTGGCGGCAGGCTGCCCTACGGGGCCGGAGCCAGCACGGCTGCTGCTGTGGGAGCAGTGGGGCCTGCTCTATATGGCGGGGCTGTGCGGGGCGGGCGGTGGAGGTAGTGCAGGCCAGGTGATGCAGGGTGGCCAATTAGGCACACAGGGCGAGGCAACGGTGGCGCAGGTTCAGCACCAGGTAGGCCACCAGCCTGGCTGACACAGGTGAGCACAAGGAAAGAGTGCACATGGACTCTGCAGAACCCACCTCCCACTCCTTGTCCTCTCTTACCTAGTTGAGATTGTGTAGTTGGGCAGCAGGGAGGGATGCAAAGTACTTGCCAACTCGCCTTCGCTGCAGACAACTTGCAGGTGCAACATTTGCCAGCCAGGTCTTTTGGCATGCTCAGCAGCAATTCCTACTGGCTTTCGAAAACCAATAGGCTTTTGAAAGCCAATAGAGGGAGTAGCATATCTTGTGCAAAAGCTTTTGGTTTTTTTGTTGCAAAAAAGGGTGCCGGAACACCATTCTGAGCGTTCTATGATAAAAAAAGCCCTGCTTTTATGTTTTAATCTTATGATTTTAAAAATATTGTAAGTTGCCCCAAACCTCGCCATGTGGATTGCATACAAATATTATATAATCAGTAAATAAAGGTAGAACATATGTTAAATATACATCAAATGATAATATGCTTCCCTACAAAGTCAATTCTTGCTCAATGACAGACCAAGGAGTTAACTTGGAAAGGCAAGAGGAAAATCTAGAAGAGGTATGTGCAACTTGTAGAAGGGAAAGGCCCACACTGATAAATTAAAAATCTTTGTGGTCTGTAAAGGAATGTTGGTGGGCTAATCAATGATTTGGTGACTAGAGGAGCATCTACAGTGTTGGAGCTCGTGGTCATGGTAAGCCATGGAGGCACTAGGCAACATGACTTTCAGGGCAGTGGTGGTGATTTTATTACTTTTTTTTTAAAGTGTGCTCTGTCCAAGGGTGCTTGGTAGGCTGCATGTACAGGCCTGGTCTAGAATTTATTTTGGAGCATTCAACTTTCTAGAGCAGGCATGTCAAACTCATTTTGTTTGAGGCAACTTCTTATAAAATTATTGCCATTAATTTGTTTTAATAAAATAATTTAAATCAAGTTTTCACTTGATTTCAAATTAAATGAATTATATTGGTTGACAATGAGATTTTTTTTAGTACAATTGCCAAATGCAATAAACTGGTTTTAGGTATATGTGTGCACTAATTATTTCAACACCAATACGTTTTAACAACATATTCTATTTGTAAATGAATGCAAATGCAAATAATACAATTTTTGTGCAAAAATAAAACAAAATAACAGATTTAAGAGCTGTTATCATTAGTTATCCTTAGATAAAAAATAATTCCATCATCCAAAACTTTGTTATACTGTATTTAATGAACAGGTGCTTTGGGATTAAAAAAAAAAGACTGACTACATTTGATTGTGTATCACCATGGCATTAAAACAAAATTCGAACAGTGTATGAAAAATAAAGGTTCCCTAAATCTCTGCTGTCTATATCTATACATTTTCCTTGATAGCACTCTATTGCCTTCTATTTAGCCTTTTTTCAACTTCCCAGCTTAAAAAAGGCAAGGCACCGGGAGCTGAAAGTTACAGAGACTGTTTAAGCAGGTTGCTAAGCATCCTGTTCACACTCAGCCCATCTTACCCTCCCACTTTTAAATTAGCCTGTACGGATTGCATTTCCTTCGATTTGAGCCATCTGAAGGCCCATTGTTGCGATGCATTCTGCTGCTCTGCAACCTGGCTGCTTGAGGAGAATTTGGCTCTCTGGAACAGTTTCCTTTGTTTGTCTGTGTGTGTCTGTGTGTGTGTGTGTGTGTGTGTGTATGTGTGTGCAAAAAAAAGGTGCCAGAACGCCGTTCTAAGAGTTCTATGCAAAAAAAGCCCTGGATATATCACATATAGTAATTGAAGATTGTAATTAGTTACATTGGAATTCTTAAGGTCATGTTTGGTATTTCCCAGCAATCTGTTACTGGAAGGAAAAAGCAATCCCTGCTGTGTTACTGATCCCAGAGAAGCATTTGCATGTATGCAGGTAGTTATGGATGAGAAATATTGGTTGCAAAGTTGGGATTTCTGCATGTAATACAGATATTTTGGACTTATTTTTGTTTCTTTGCATGTTTTATATTTTTAAAAAGGCATATGCTACTGACTACACTTATGCACATATGTAACATATTTTGAAAGATTGTGACTAAACAAAATTTTAATGTACAGATAATACCACCAGAAATTATTTTAGCCTTTTAATAAATGTTGTTATTGATGTTAAGCTCACCATGGAAAACATCATATATTGTTATACTAGGTTAATTATTTAAAGACTGAAGTGCAACATAACTAGATTCTAAATAATCTATTTTTCAAAACACAAAACAGTCCAAACAGTAAAAGTAAATTAAGAATTCCAAATTAAGAATATTTCATTCTTAAGAATTGTTTAATTTAAAGTGGTTTAGTTCTAATAGATGGTTAAATTCAAAATAGTTTTCAAGAGTATGTACAAAAGATACTATTTTTTCTAGCATCAACTAAATTAGACATTACATTGAGAAAAATGTTTCTCATTTCTTTCCTGTTACCTTTATTAATTTCATTGCAGAGATGTTAACATAGGAAATAGATTATTTTGTTGTCTAATTTTACCTTCCAAAAGACAGAAGTAGATGAAAAATGTGAGGTTCTTTCCTGTTGGATTTTTTGAATTAGCTGTTTTAGATTCTAAAAGTTTAGTTCCTAGGGTAGGCAACCTTGGCTCTTTTATGACTCAAGGATTTCAACTCCCAGAATTCCTGAGCCAGCATGGCTCAGCTTGGAAACCTCTCCCTTTCCCCTCAGCATGGCTGGCTCAGGATATCTGGGAGTTGAAGTCCACAAGTCATAAAAAAGGGCCAAGATTGCCTAGCCCTGAAATAGGCTTTCAGAGGGAGCTTTTTTAATTTAAAGGTGCTGGGACACCATTCTGAGTGTTCTATGAGAAAAAAAGCCCTGCACATGGAATATATGGTGGGCCAACCCTTTTAATAGGAGCCAGCAGTGTGCTGCAGCTGTTTAAAAAAGCCATTGTAGTGTTAAGTTGCATCAACAGAGGGATAGGTTCAAAATCACATGAAGGGATCTTACCACTTTGTACCACACTATTTGCCCCCTGGGACAGAAAAGCTCTTTTTGGGTCTTACTTAACAAATTGCATCACTGCTTGATTTGGTGGTAGCAGAGCCTCAGATAGAAGGTCCATACAAAGAATGGTAAGGACACTGAAAAAATTATAGGAAGCTCGCTTCCCATTATTCAGGATACTGCTTATAAGCACTATGTTAAGAGACCCCACAAACCCACTTCACAGTCTTTGTTGCTCCCCTCTGGGAGGAGGTTTCAAAGTATTTATAGCAGAACTTCTAGATCAGTGATGGTGAAACTTTTAGAGTCCGAGTGCCCAAACCACAACCCCAAACCCACTTATTTATTGCAAAGTGCCAGGGGTGCATCAGCATTATGGTGCCCTCTGAGTGCCGCCTCTGGCATGCAAAAACCAGGGGCACAAAAATGGGCCACCGTGCTGCATGGCACCGATATAAGGCACTGCACCACACAAGAATGGGACAGGGCTAGTGAGTATCACGCAGGCACTAGCCCCACCCCATTTGCAGTGCATGCATGCTCATGGCCCCGTGCGTGCACGCATGCATGTAAAATGCTTCCCCCTCCCTTTTCCTCCAGTCCACCAATCCACAATGGTTGGTGACCTCTGCTCTACCATCTCTACTTAAGCTTGCTAGTCAGCTGCTTCGCCTCCTTTGTGCTCCGGGCAGTGGTGGTGACCTGATGGACCTGCTGCTGCCAGTAGTGGCACATGTGCCAACAGAGAGGGCTCTGAGTGCCGCCTCTGGCATGTGTGCCATAGGTTCACCACCACTGTTCTAGTTTCTGTAACAACTTTGTTCCTTATGCCATCTGTCTGGTAAACTCACAGAATTCTTTTTTTTCCCACCAGATATACTGTATACATTTGAACTAGACTGTGATATTTCTCTGTGTCATATATTTGTTTGTATGTGTTTATATGCATAAGGGCATTTTTTGCGAGCTGAATGCAATGAAATTTCATTTTAATGTTTGCTGATTAGTATACATTTAAAGTGACAATCAAGACTCTAATTCTATTCTATTCTATTCTATTCTATTCTATTCTATTCTGTTCTGTTCTGTTCTGTTCTGTTCTGTTCTGTTCTATTCTATTCTATTCTATTCTATTCTATTCTATTCTATTCTATTCTATTCTATTCTCCAGTCCTTATTTTCCCCACTCTTTGAGAAGCTCATTAAATACAAAGGAAAATACAATGGATGGTGAAAGTTAAACAGCAACTTATAGCTTGACTACGTCAGGAAGACCTTAGGGGACATTCTTCTACTCTACTTCCCACTTTCATTTGTCCATATAGCCACTTTCATCCAAGCATTCAATTTACCTGGTTACCCAAGTGGCTCTGAGCAGCTCGCATCATCATCATCATCATCATCATCATCATCATCATCATCATCATATCTAACCTGTACCACGCAAGAAGGCTGAATATCTGATCAATCAGGTACCGGTATTTCCTTGTCCTTTTCCATTTTCTTAGATTAAGATGTGTCATTGTGATATCACTTATTATACTTTGATGCATTATAATAATTTATGCCAAACAAAGAATGGCACACGACAGCTCTTCTAAGCTGAGTTCTTTATTGTTCCACACTTATAAACAAAATTTTGTCACATTAAGAACTCTACTATCTGCCTCTACCATATATTCTAGTGAACTATTAGGCAGGTGCCATCTTCACCCTTTTTCTCTCACACAAAAGTTCCAGGCTCAATTGCCTCTTAACTCCTCTGGAATGCATCCCTTCCCTCCTGGGGACCCACCTCCTAACTACATTCCATCACAATTTATTAGGCTTTAATTAAACCAAATAAAGAACAGATGCTTCTTATAAATATAACTTAATCAAGGAACATACGGTACAGGGATGCAGCCTGGAGGTTGTGATCCAGCCATGCTTTCGTCTTTCAAATCTGCAAGATTCTGTTAATGTAACACTATAATAAAATAGAGTTAGACCATCCAGGAATGCTTTCTGTCTGGGCTACTTCGCAAGGCTAGCATCAACCTTGCAAGTCTGAAAGTACACACACACCCCTTGCTTTTACAGAGACTAGGGATGGTCCCTTCTGAGACCTTTGCCATACTCCCATTCCTTTTGTGGGCTCAGCTGCCCCTTATCTGACAGTTCCCCTGACTGCGGCTCTTCCCTCTGTCTCCCAAGGTCACCCCCACATACCATTACGTCATGCTATTTCAAAACCATTATTATTTTGAGAAAGAGAGATTTCAAGTGTCTCTCTCTCTCTTTTTTTTAAGTATTCTTCTTATTTTTATTTTATGGTAACAGGGCGCCTATCCTGGGTTCATCGTTTCCCCTCCTCCTCCTCCTTTCTTTGCAGCCTTCTGTTTCTACAGCTCCAATGGGCGTACAGTATATATTTATAAATCACAGGGTACGGATGATGTGTTGGGGAGAAAAAGCAGAATATCTATTGTGGGATGAGACCTCGCTAATGGAGCAACTTGCCAAATTTGGGCTTGTTGGCAGAAGCAACTCTATTCTGTCCTTTTTCTTATTCTCAGGGCCTCTAATTAGTGCTGGATCCAAGATAGCTTTCACTTTAAAAAGTATGTCTCCCGTACGCAAAATGGAGCGGAACAGACATGCCTCCGAGCTATAGGGAAGCATCTGTCAATCAGGAGAGGATGGTTCCATACAGATCCACCTCAAGGTATTTTATGCAACCCATTGCAAAGATGGCTCCCAGCCTTTCAGCTTGCCTCATTATGAAAATATAGACGCGCCCACTCAGTGCGTTAAATTGGAGCACATAGTCATGTGGAGAGCAATCAATTTATATGAAGAGCTATGTGTGTGTGTGTGTGTGTGTGTGTGTGTGTGTGTGAGAGAGAGAGAGAGAGAGAGAGAGAGAGAGAGAGAGAGAGAGAGAGAGAGAGAGAGAGAGAGAGAGAGAGAGAGAGAGAGAGAGAGAGAGAGAGAGAGATTACTATCCTAAGTGGTGTGTGCTATTATCTCTTATTTGCTGTGATGCAACCTTATTCAAGCAATGTTATTCCTATCAGTGTCATGTTTTGCAGCTTGCTCCTGATAAAAGCATGCACAAGCAACAGTTTTAAACACTGTTTTTTTCTGGAATATCCAAAGCAAGGAAATCTTTACCAGAAAAAGAAATGCAGCATTTTGGATTCAGTTTTCAAAAGGCGCTTCAAAATGTGCAAGGATGCAGAGGTAGCCTCTTCTTCTGCAACTCTTTAAAGCAGCTGTGTCTTTTTCTGGGTTTGGTGTTGCTGATCTTGTGCAGCTATATAGTCTCTGAAAAAAATCATATCTGCCTGGAAGAATGGCAGGCAACTGCCATATTGGCATCCCTATAAACCTTAAACCTTTTATTAAAAAAATTGATACGGATAGCCCTTGACTTACAATAGTTTGTTTAGTGATCGATCAAAGTTACAACAGCATTGAAAAAAGTGACTTACGACCATTTTTCACACTTACGTTGTAGCATCACCATGGTCACATGTTCAAAATTCAGAGGTTTGGCAACTGACTCATACTTATGGTGGTTGCAGTGTCCCAGGGATCATGTGATCTCCTTTTTTGTAAGCAAAATCAGTGGGGAATCTAGATTCAATTAATGCCAGTGTTATAATTTAACAACTGCAGTGACTCCCTTAACTGCTGTGGCAAGAAAGATAGCAAAATGGGATCAAATTCACTTAACAAATGTTTCACAAATGTTGGGTACAATTGTGGTTATAAGCCGAGGACTACAGATATTGAATCAGTCTGCTTTCTAATAACTAATAGGGCAATGCACCCCTTTTATATGACAAAGTTCCCCTTTATCTGGTTGGAAAATATCAGGTCAGTTTCAGCGTCTCTCGTTCAAAGATCAACATGGGATGCATTGTCTTCGTGAGTGGGATGGATCTAATCCAGGGGTCTTCAAATTTGGCCCTTTTATGACTTGTGGACTTCAACTCCCAGCATGCCTGGCTGAGGAATTCTGGGAGTTGAAATCCACAAGTCATAAAAGGGCCAGGTTTGAAGACCCCTGATCTAATCATTGTGGAGAAGCCACACTTTTTACCCCTTATACTGACATATGTTCAACTTTTAACTACATGTTCTGAAAGGAGCTAATTTGCTGCTTATCTGCTTATTCACACATTTCACTAGCTTATGATTTGCTTGATTATTCTTGATTGAATAAACTACCATTTGGATTCATACATGTAAAGCTATCCACCATGCTTCATAAACCAGAATAGTTGGCTTCATATTATACATTAAGCTAAAAGTAAACAAACAATATTATAGCCTTAGCAAATCATTGTCTTGTGGCAGTGAATATTAAACATTCGGTTGCATTTTATAAGTCTGACTTGATATTTTATATGCCTCTGTCATGTCCTCTTCTTAGATGTTCCTGCTCTGCATCTGTTGAATGAAACTAAGAGAGTGAATCAGAATAGAATAGAGCTAGAAGGGCTTTCTGGGGTCTTCTAGTTGACCCCCCCCCGCCCAAGCAGGAGACCCTATACCATTTCAGACAAATGGCTGTCCAGTTGCTTCTTAAAAGCCTTGAGTGATGAAGCATCCACAGTTTCTGAAGGAAAGCTGTTCCACTCATTGATTGTTCTCACCATTAGGAAATTTTTCCTTAGTTCTAGGTTGCTTCTCTCCTTAGATTAGTTTCCATCCATTGTTTTTTGTCCTGCCTTCGGGTGCTTTGGAAAATAGGTTGACCCCCTCTTCTTTGTGGCAGCCCCCCAAATATTGGAACATGGCTATCATGCCCCTCCCAGTCCTTCTTTTCACTAACCAATTCCATACCCAATTCCTGCAAACGTTCTTCATATGTTTTATATCTTCCTTCTTCATATGTTTCATATCTTCCTCGAGGTTTATTAAACAACAGTTGAGTTCACAAAGCAGGCTAACTATAAACCATGGTTTACTCTACTCCAAGCCCAAATAAACCACATTGTTGTTTAGTTACCCTGTAAACCCATCATTTTTAAAGGTGGACTCTATGTATTGTACTGTGTTTTCATGACCAGATAGAACCCTTCCCTGCATTTGCACAATACAAGAACCTGTAGTTTTTGTGCATGATATTGTGTGTGTGTGTGTGTGTGTGTGTATCTGAGAGCAGAACATGAACCGTCTTTCTGACAGTATCTACTTTTTGCTGTGTCACCTCTTCTTAATCAAAGGCAAAACTGCAGGAAGCATTTTTCAAAAAGGTCTTTCACTGATCTTAAAATATTTCAGCATTATTGCTACACATGCATTTTACATCTTAAGTGTGAGGTCCTCATTAATTTATTCAATGAAATAGAAGAAGAACAGAAAGAATCTGCCCCAGTTTCTATTACTTTCCTAACCTGACAGGCAGATCATTCCCCCCCCCCCCGGAAATGCAAAGATCATAGTTGTAACCTGCTGAAGTCCCCTTAATGCCATTCAAATTTCCATCACTGACCTTCACTCTTCTTAGCCTTAAATGCTACTAGAAGCTCTCTGAATATCTTCAGACCATTTTATTCAATAAGCCATTGGCAGTTATGGTTTCCTAGCAGTTCATGTGTGATGTGGAAATGTGTGTAATAATTTATAGAAATAGTGCTTCATTTGCTGAAGTGGTTGCACATAAAACAATGTACTCTATGGATGGAGTTGACTTGGCTGATTTTCAGGATAATAATTAGGAGCTCCAAATTCATGCACAATAAAGGTGCATCACAAAGAATACCCCCTCATCATACGTTGAAAAAAATCTATGTATGGTCAAAGGAAATTCATGTGGTTTCATCCAATAAGGCAACCAATTATTTTTTTTATCCTCTTTGTGGCAGACCCTCAAATGTTGGAATGCTGCTATTATGTTCCCCATAGTCCTTCTTTTCACTAGACTAGACATACCCAATTCCTGCAACCGTTCTTCATATGTTTTAGCCTCCAGCCCCCTAATCATCTTTGTTGCTCTTCTCTGCACTCTTTCTAGAGTCTCAATGTCTTTTTTATATTGTGGTGACCAAAATCCCCTCTTCCAGTGGCAGATGACTCTCATGCATTTCTTAGCCTCCCCCCACCCTAGAAATTTGACACAAGGGATGAACTAAATGCTGTCCATCTCCAAATCATATTCTTAGTTTGTCATTTTTAATCTATCCAAAGGGGGAAAAATATAAACAATATTTAATTAATATAATTTGATTTTACAGTTCTTAAATTCAAACCTAACTGGAATTCTTTCTCTAAAACCTCATCCTCTGGTGTATTCCAGTTTATGGGATATGTTTGCTTCTCACCTACATAACCTAAGACATTTTATCTTAGCATATTCACTCCAGCAAAACCAGAAGTGAACTCTTCTTTGTAAATTAGCTAAGGAATTTGGAATCACCCTATCCAATCCCAAAGGACCCCAAATCTTTCATTGAAAAATAGCAGAAACGTGGACATTGAGAGATGTTCAGGATGTTTTCCCTAAATTTGTTACAGTTTAATGAATAATGATTTCAGAGTGGGAGGTGCAAAATTATTTCCTGTAAATTACTGTTAATATTTATAGCCTTTTAGAACCTTGGTCTTTATGATTTGCAATTGATCTCTCTGAGTGTAAACAGCTTAGCGATTAAATGCTTCTAAGCTTCCCAGACATGCACTGGAGTGATTGGAAGAGGTGAGTCCATAAGTAGCTTTCTTAGCCCAACTTGCGCATATGACATAATGTACTTTTTTTTCCTTGATCATTCCAGTAGAAAATAAAGAGTCTTTGGTCCTTTTCAGAAGATGTTACATGCCTCAGATTTAAAACAGGCTAATTGTTACTTGCCCCGATCTGAAGATCCTTCCTGAAAGCACTCAGAGAAACCTTTCAATTCAGATGTTATTCTTTAATGACTAGTTGGCATTGGCATAGTTTAGACTTAACTTTTTCTGAGCGAAGTTATTATTTTTCCTGCTCTGCTCTCAATTCTCTCCTTTCTTCTGTAACCCAAAATGGGTGCAACCCAGGGATACTAAGCCAAGGACGAGAATCTGAGCTGTACATTTTACTATGAATGCCTTCAAAGGTCCTTTTAATGATGGCTGCAAGGATAAAGAGGCACGTTTGCACACATCAAATTACACACCCAGGGGGAAGCATCAGAAGTAATTATATACTAGATGAACCTCAATTTCAGGATCAGACTGATTTAAAAAAAAACAGAAATAGATATTGATAAATTATTTCTATATTCCAAGAAAACTAGATAGATACACCCATGAAGTATCTTCAGTTATTCAACTCTCTTCAGTTGGGGCCTCTTATTAAATAAAATAAAATAAAATAAATGTAAGTAGCCAAAATCTTTGTCCATGTTGCAGTGTGTTGGTGTTCCTGGTATCTTCTTATAGTACTGATAGTGTTATATAGTACTTATAGCATAAACGTTTAAAATAAAATTGTCATAGCTACCAAAAGCTAATGCAGTGCTAAATTGCATCAACAGAGGGATTAATTTCAAGGTCATGTGAAGTGACAGTCCCACTTTATAGTGCACTATAATGAGGACACACTTGGAATATTGTGTCCATTCTGGCCACCACAATGCAAAAAAAAAAAGAAAAAGAAAAAAAGAAAGATGTTCAGATTCTGGAAAGTGTGCAGAGAAGAGCAACAATAATGATACAGCATCTGGAGGCTAAATTATTTGATGAACAGTTGAGGGAGCTAGGTATGTCTAGTCCATTGAAGAGAAGGGTTAGGGAGAGCAGGGCAACTGTCGTCTAGTACTTGAAGAGCTGTCAGAAGGGGGTGAGGGTTGACCTATTTTCCAAAGCAGCAGAGGGCAGGACAAACACTAAATGGGTGGAAGATTGTTAAAGAGAGATCCAGCCAAAACTAAAGAGAGGTTTTCAAGAAGAGACTGGACAGCCACTTGTCTGCTATAGGGTCTCCTGCTTGAGCAGGGGGTAGGACTAGAAGACCTCCAAGGTCCCTTCCAACTCTGTTATTCTCCTATTCTTTTTTCCTTCCTTCCTTCCTTCCTTCCTTCCCTCCTTCCTTCCTTCCTTCCTTCCTTCCTTCCTTCCTTCCTTCCTTCCTTCCTTCTTTGGAATGGTAGGGTCTCCTGCTTGAGCAGAGGATTAGACTAGAAGACCTCCAAGGTCCTTTCCAACTCTGTTATTCTGCTATTCTTTTTTTCCTTCCTTCCTTCCTTCCTTCCTTCCTTCCTTCCTTCCTTCCTTCCTTCCTCCCTCCCTCCCTCCCTCCCTCCCTCCATCACTGGAGATTTTCAAGAAGAGACTGGACAGCCACTTGTCTGGAATGGTACAGAGTGTCCTGCTCAAGCAGGTGTTTGGACTAGAAGACCTCCAAGGTCCCAATTCTTCCTTCCTTCCTTCCTTCCTTCCTTCCTTCCTTCCTTCCTTCCTTCCTTCCTTCCTCCCTCCCTCCCTCCCTCCCTCCCTCCCACCTCCATCATCACTGGAGGTTTTCAAGAACAGACTGGACAGCCACTTGTCTGGCATGGTATAAGCCAAGGTCTTCTGCTTGAACAGAGGGTTAGACTAGAAGACCACAAAGGCCCCTTCTATCTGCTATATAATCAGTCTTATTTGCATGGGGTGAGGGGATGAGAAATATACATCTTTAGAAGCAGTAGGAGTTTGATATTCATGGAAAGGCTGTGTCATTCTGTGTATTCTTTTCTCTGTGGCTTCCCACCCCCTCCTTTCTTCCCCTGTAAGTGCCACTGTAATATGCAAATAAAAGATAAATATCTGCTCTTTTGAAAACAGCGCAATTTTAATTCTCAGCTACAGGCAAACTCTCTCAGGGGAGGAGGTTTTGTTAACACATTTCAAGTTAGTCTTACAATCTAAGCTGGTTTTACTTTTATACATTTATTGGAGGAAAATGGAAAAATGCAGAATGGGAAGTCTATACATATTTGAAGTAGCTTCATAATTTACCTGTCTTAAAATCATACCATACCTCTGGAATGGATGGATTGGAGGGACACTTTTTTATATTTCTCTCAGTCTTTACACATATTTTAAATTGCTAAATCATGATATATCTCTATTATTTGGAGTTCTATTTTTTTTTAAAAAAAGGGGGAGAATATTTACTGTGCAGCAAATGCAAGGCTTATGCACCCTGTCTGCCTTGTTTCTAGACAAACTTTCACTCAAAGCAATTGAATTATTAAACACTTTGCATAATAAAGAGGGCTGAAGTTTGATTTTTTTTAAAAAAATAATGGACTATTCCTCTAACTATTCATGCATGTATGAAATTTTTCTTTCCCGTTCTCCTTCCTTCCTTCATCAAAATAGAGCTGGAAGGAACCTTGGTGGTCTTCTAGTACAAAACCCTGCTCAAGCAGGAGAGCTTATATACCATTTCAGACAAATGGATGTCCAGTGTCTTTTAAAGAGAAGTTTTCCTTCCTTCCTTCCTTCCTTCCTTCCTTCCTTCCTTCCTTCCTTCCTTCCTTCCTTCCTTCCTTCCTTCTTTCCTTCCTTCCTTCCTTCCTTCCTTCCTTCCTTCCTTCCTTCCTTCCTTCCATCATCCATCCATCCATCCATGGTGATGCAGTGCTTAGAATGCAGTATTGCAGGCTAATTCTGCCCACTGCCATCAGTTTGATCCTGACCGGCTCAAGGTTGACTCAGCCTTCTGTCCTTCTGAGGTGGGTAAAATGAGGACCCAGATTGTTGGGGGCAACAGGCTGATTCTAAACTGCTCAGAGAGGGCTATAAAAGTACAGTGGAGCAGTATATAAGTCTAAGTGCAATTGCTATCTTCATTCCTTTCTCCCTCCCTCCCTCCCTCCTTTTTCTTCTCTCTTTCCTCCCTTCTCTTCCCTTCCTGTTCGATTCCTTCCCTGTCCTGTTTGGAATCTCCTGGATTCTTTAGCAGTGACTTATAAAATATTCAAGCAGGATTGATGAGCAAATGAAAACATGCCCTAACTTTCTGGTAAGGGCCATGACAAGTATTGATGAACAGCACAAGTAGCCAGGCAAATGTAAATAGTAATCCAGAGCAGTAATCTGATGCCTGTGTTTTGGGGGAGCTTTTTGTCACAGAGATGGATAGAATCCGCTCAGTTTTATTCATTCAAATGCTGTTTTTAATATTAGAAGGCAAAGGGAAAGATCTGTGCCTCATCAGCTAAAACACTTGATGCCCTTAGTCGTGGTTGGTGGCTTTGTTTAGTTCCGCTGTTACAAATCCTTGCTAGTGACATCCCTGGCAGGGAGTACTGGGATTTTGTGGAAAACATCTGGAGACAAGCAGTGCTGCTGGAGTTGGACATCAGATCCATGCTAAGCCCTCTTCTGGGTGAATCAAAGCAATTCTTCAGAGTTTTTGCTGCTGCTGAGCAAAAAAGAAGGGACTCAGGCTCTACTTCAGATTCCTTCTCCCTGCATCCAGAAAGGGTTCTTTAAAAATGTATAAGAACAAAACAGAACAACAGAGTTGGAATGGATCTTGGAGGTCTTTTAGTCTAATCCCCTGCTCAAGCAGGAGACCCTATACCATTCCAGACAAGTGGCTGTCCAGGAAGGAAGGGAGGGAGGGAGGGAGGGAGGGAGGGAGGGAGGGAGGGAAGGAAGGAATAAAGGAAGGAAGGAAGGGAGGGAGGGAGGGAGGGAGGGAGGGAAGGAAGGAAGGAAGGAAGGAAGGAAGGAGGGAGGGAGGGAAGGAAGGAAGGAAGAGTTGGGACTTTGGAGGTCTTCTAGTCCAACTCCATGCTTGAGCAGGACACTCTATACCATTCCAGACAAATGGCTGTCCAGTCTCTTCTCAAAGCCTCCAGTGATGAAGCACCCACAACTTCTGGAGGCAAGTTGTTCCACTGATTAATTGTTCTCACTGTCAAGAAATTTCTCCTTACTTCCAGGTTGCTTCTCATCTTGATTAGTTTCTATTCACTGGTTCTTGTCTTACCTTCTGGTGCTTTTGAAAATAGATTATAGATTTGTGGAAGGTCTGCTCAGATCTGATAGAATTATTCCTTTGGTTCCCCCTTACAAAATTTCAGTGGGACATTTCTTGATGCTTCCCAGCCTTAAAATTTCCTTAAAACTCACAGGAAAACTCAAAAACAGCCCCAAACCCTTTTATGCTAAAACGTATGACTTCCAAACTTATGCTGAAATCATTTGGAAGGAGGCAGTACCTGAATCAATGAAGAAATAAATAGCAACTAATTAAAAGTTAATTTAGAATGGTGGAAACATACATAACAATTAGTAGTAGCTAGATAGCTGTGTTTTTAAAATCCCGTTAGGGTTAACTCCTTTTCTATTAAAAATAGTGTAAGAGAATGTACAGAGAAAAATGTGTATTGGAATAGCCACCTAAGATGCATTATGAACAATGAATTAAATAAAAATCTATAAAACAGCCTTATGACATCAGCAGGGCATTAAAAAAAAATCTGCTGGGAAATTAAATGGAATAGAACATAGCACTCCCATTGAAGAAATGTCTCTATGTGTGTTGACAGAGAGCTAGAAACAACCAATTCATGTTGCAGTCTCTTTGCAGTCATTCACAGGAGCACCGATGAGTAAACGGATAAGGGGTGATTTACTGAATGCAGAATACAGAACATCGGAGTTCGAAGGGACCATGGAAGTCTTCTAGCCCAACCTCAGGGTCAAGCAGGAGACCCAATATCATTTCAGACAAATGATTGTCTAATCTCTTTTTAAAAACCTCCAGTGATGGAGCCTAACCCAATACTTCTGAGGGCAAGACATTCCACTGGTTGATTGTTCTCACTGTCAGGAAATTTCTCCTTAATTCTAGGTTGCTTCTCTCCTTGGATAGTTTCCATATATTGTTTCTTGTCTTGCCTTTTTGGTCCTTTGGAAAATAGGTTGACCCCATCTTCTTTGTGGCAGCCCCTCAATTATTGGAACACTGCTATCATATCACCCCTAGTCCTTTAATTTTTTGCAGGGTATAGATTCTTGAAGGTTTACTTCATGTAGGCTGTGACATGCCAAAATGGGTAGAGTTTTGATCACACCATCATGACCACCATCTTTAATAATTTTAGGCACATTCTACAGATCCCCCTGGCGGGTGGACTCTAAATATCTCTAGTCATAAAATGAAGCAAAAGAGCCTTCTGTTTCCAACAGCATGGTTCCTTTACTCCAGCTGACAAGTTGAGAAGGGAGATCATATAGGTAGAAGCCCATTTTCTCAATTTCACTAGTCCTACTGTCTGATATGTCAGTTTTGAAGTCAGACACCAACAAACACAACTTTCTCTGAATTTACAGACCTCTTAAATGGAAAAAAAATCATCCTGCCCAGAGCAGAGAACCACAAAAATGAGCTTGGAGGAATGTGGTGTTCCATAATAAGCTTACTAAATTTTACACATAAAAACCAACATAAACTAACAATCAAGAAGAAAGATAAAAATAAGTAAGGGAAGAAAGAGGAATAGAGGTGCAGAAAGGTAAAATAAGAAAGGAATACAAAAATATATACAAAGAATAACTTCCTACTTCTTCTTCCAAAGATACAGTATAAGAAACACATTCAGTTCTTACTTTAACACTATAGTATAGTATTATATGGATTTCATGACTGTTACAATTTTTACATATAAATTACATATATAATGCTTAACTCCCTTTGGTGCAAGAGAGAGGGAAGGATGACTCTAGATTTCACCCACTTTAGCTTATCAATATCCTTTATGTGTCTCATCATCTTTTACTGAAATGTGTCCATTTGGTTGGGGTACTGAGAAATCCTATGAAAAGTGATTGAGAAAAATGTGTAAGCTTCTTCCAAAAGTTGAAAAGATATCCCACGCAAGAAGGACATGGTGCATTTTCTTACCTCAGTGTATAAAACATAGAATAATCTACGTTCATAATTTGCAGTAGTGTTTCCCAACCTTGCCACCTTTATGATGGATGGACTTCATTTTCTAGAATTCCTCAGCCAGCCATTGTTTCTTCCTCCCCACCTCCTCCTCCTTCTCCTTCCTCCTGAGCAGGGAAATGAAGTGTTTTTTTTTCCTGGCTATCATAACTTCTCTAACAAATTCTTCTTTGAAATACAGTTTGAAATGATACAAATGAAAGGGCTAACTGCATAATGAATTGGAGATCCAGGAACAAACCTTCCTTGTTTTCATGTTTTAATGACATGCAGCTGCAAGGGTCCTGTCAAACGGGCTGAAATGTAACCCTCAGGAACCTGCTTCTTTCCTGCTGTTTTCCTGATAAGAATTATCTCCTTTCCTAAATGGCATTATTTGATTGCTTGCTTGTTTGTTTTTTTCCAAAGATAAAGGTGAAAGGGATTTTGATGGGGAATAGATGACATGAGTATGGAACAGTTCTGCTGTAACTCTAAACAGGTTAGTCTACTCTGGAAAAGGGAATCAGGTAAAGCAAACAAAAGAATTAATACTCTAGGAAAGAAGATCCTGCCTACATCCCATAGTATTCTAGTTTTGTAACTTATTTAATCTCTGTTTCTTTAATATTTAAATTAAATTTGTAAGCTATCCAGAGTGAGATGGGTGGCATATACAGAAAGAAAAAAAAAAGAAAGAAAGAAAGAAAGAAAGAAAGAAAGAAAGAAAGAAAGAAAGAAAGGAAGGAAGGAAGGAAGGAAGGAAGGAAGGAAGGAAGGAAGGAAGGAAGGAAGGAAGGAAGGAAAAAGAAAGAGAAAGAGAAAGAGAAAAAGAAAAGAAAGGAAAGGAAAGGAAAGGAAGGAAGGAAGGAAGGAAGGAAGGAAGGAAGGAAGGAAGGAAGGAAGGAAGGAAGGAAGGAAAGGAAGGAAGGAAGGAAGGAAGGAAGGAAGGAAGGAAGGAAGGAAAGGAAGGAAGGAAGGAAGGAAGGAAGGAAGGAAGGAAGGAAGGAAGGAAGGAAGGAAGGAAGGAAGGAAGGAAGGAATAGTTAAGTAATTGTTCCATACTTGGGATCCTTTAAATGGTCTGGGACTTTTCTGGTTCCCTTATGTATGCAAAATATTTCACAAATCAAACTGAACCATGATGCATTTTTAGCTATAAATGATTGGATGTACTGAAATGAACCTAAGAGTTCAGCCTTTCAGCAAGGGCAGCATGCTTTTTTCCTTGAGTTAAAAATATGTCAGTATGAAAAACTTGGTCCTTCCAACCTACCCTTCACACAACTTGTCAACATGGCTGGCTTGGACTTCTCTGGAAGGATTGCCTCCCTATTTCAGCTTAATCAGATTTGCCTGCTCTTCCCTTTGAGTTCTTAAGTGTAATGGAGGAAGACACTCACGTTGCCTCAACAAAGCCATGGCATATCATGAACTCAAAAGTATGCAAGGCCACTTTTCTGCTACTTATGCAAAGCACACTCTGTCAAATACAATACAATAGTCGTAAGCGTGAGTACTAGTTGTAATTTTCTTTGTTCGGTGCTGTCGCTAAATGTACAGTTGTAAGTACGCAAGACTTACAAGTAATAAGCAAGACAGCCTTTCCCCCCCCCCTTTTTACCCTGACCAGCAGGCAAGCCATAGGGACTCAGCTAAGAACCATCCTTAACTACCTGCCCAGAATAGTTTACTCAGATATTAAACCCAAATCAGATAATCTGTTCTAAGACTTTGTGCAGGTTGAGCCTAACTAATGAACTGCAGATGCTTTACCGCCTCTGTGCAAATCCTTAAATGCCCAAGCAATTGAACCACCATGGGGACATCTGATATTCACCCAGCCTATTAGATAAGTTTTAAAATAAAGAGGGCATCTGCTCACTTGCCATTCATTTCTCAGTTCTTTGGTTTCCAGTCTGTGCTGAGGTATCTATTAGGAGCCAATTTTCTTTGTTGAAACACATCCTGGCAAGGGCCGTGAAGCAGAATTTTGACATGATAGATCGTGTCAAATGATTGCCTTTGATGCTTTACTACCTCGAACATGGCACAATGACAAGGGATGTCAGGATCACTTCCGAGGGGTCCCAGAGATGCCTTATGTCAATGAGGAAGATTGATTGCAATGGGCTAGTTAGCCAGGAGTTTATTAATGATAAAACATCTGCCCTGTAGTTATAAGAATCCCACGAGAAAATGGCCTAAACTCATGGCCCAAACTAATTCTATCCTAGAATAATTTTTTTCATCCCTTTCTTCCTCTTTTTTCCTGTGTTTACTTGTGCTGATACATTTAACTCCCTGTGTATCTTGCAACCTATAACCACACTTGCAGGGGTGTTTAAAGTGATATCAGAGGTACAAAACTCAAAGTATCTGAATCCTCACATTAAATAATAATAATCTATAGTAATGATAGTTTAAGATGATAGTATTGAGTTGGCTGAGATTTCTATTTGGTTTCCAAAGTCAGCAAATCCAGTGTTTAATAATTAAACAATAATAAGCATAAAGACCAGGCCTTATATGCAGTTATAGGTAGTGGTATTTTAGGTCAGACTTTAGTTGGAGATGAAATACAGGTAGAGACTCAAGAGTTAGAGCTTCCTCAATTGCTTTGTAGAGATAACCATTATGAAATTGTATCCACCACATTAGTAAATGGCAAAATTCCATGTATATGCTTATTGGGGGGGGGGGGAGGAAAATAGATGGATGGGATAGTTTTGGAGAAAAATATAAATAGCATCCCTACAAATAATAATAAGGCATACTTTAAAGCAGTGTTTTTCACCCTTGACAACTTTAAGATAAGGACTTCAACTCCCAGAGATTTTAATGTAGGGGTCTACAAACTTGGCCTTTTTATGACTTGTGGACTTCAACTCCCAGGCACGCTGGCTGAGGAATTCTGGGAGCTGGGTACATCTTTCTTTATCAAAAAGTGCCTGGCCACTCAACCCACTACAGCACAAACAACACAAGCCATGAAAAGGATAACACTACCATACTTCAAAAACATCACTGAAACAATCAACAGACTATTACAACCACTGTGGCACACTAACCAGTTAAAGCATGCAAAATATCTCAAATAATAATAAAAAGCCAGCAGCCCCACAAGAAAAAAAGAAGTTATCTACAACATTCAGTGTTAAGAACTGTAACAGCCACTCTGTAAAACAGGACAGACAGAAGACTGAGAACAACAGCTAGCAGTCAGAAGACCTGATGAAAACTCCTTAATAGCAGAACACATGGATGGATCTAACCATAGTTTCAGCTGGGAAATTGGGAGCATCCAAGACCAAGCTAAATCCAGAATATGCTAGAGAATTCCTGGAAGCCTGGCACTATGGCAAATCAGCCATTAGCAGGCACATAGAGATAAACAACATCTAAACACCATTCAAAAAAGACATTTAAAAAGCCAAAAAGGAAATCAGAAGTCTAAAAACACTTCCTTGCCAGCAATGAACACCCAGTTAAGCAGAGATTAACATCAAGATTGATACTAAATTCACAATCAAGCAGTAAATTGTATTGTTATTTTAAATACCTTGTGAACCGCCCTGAGTCCTACGGGAGAAGGGTGGTATATAAGTCCCATAAACATAAACATAAATAATATCCCAATCAAGAAGCTACCAACCCAGTCAATGGATCAAACAGCAAACAACAGTCTAATCAAGGAACTACCAAGAATACTCCCACCAACTTTGGTAGGGCAAGCCATTTGTATATAAGCAAAGAGCCAAATCCACTCCTTTCTAGCACAGATGATGTTACCTAGTTGGGTAATGAAACATCAGCAAGAAAACAAAAAAGTTCAGAGAGCACAACAGAACCAACAGTTCAAGCCTAAGCTATAAATATCCTCTTCTATTGTTATATTTTTCTTCTTCTGAGATAGTTCCTCTTTCTTCTACCCTCTCTAGGGCTTCCCAGTAATACCACAACATTCTTCAAATAGACCAGTCTCAGGTACTCCAACTGCTGAAGGTTCATATTTTTCAGCCTAAGGCATAGATCTTAAAGCTCTTTCTAGTCTACCTCTCACAAATACAGAAATATAATACAGATCTGCTCTAGTTTTCAGTGTCAAGTCAACATAGCACTTAAACTGGAATGCAGGATTTATTCGAAGGGAAGCATATACAGGATATGAAGTATTTGCAGGACAAGATACCTTGGTTTATGAAAGCCCACCAAGCTACAACACATTAGAATATCTTGCTAATATTGTAACTACCTTCTCATTTTTTATTGAGCTGAATATCATGTTCTAGCACAGCGAAATGATCCAAATGAATTATAACGCATAAAGCCTATTTAACAAAGCCAGAAAGTCCATCTACTAGATTAATGTTCTCTGGTTCATTTTATACACACACACACACACACACACACACACACACACACACACACACACGAGATGTAGGATGATCTTCCAAGATAGACAGACCAATAGTATTGCTGCATTTCTTTTTTCATCTTACTCAAAGGTGTAAGTTAAAGGTGCATCCTGTTTCTTAAAGTATTCATACATTTACCGTAAGGGTTTCCAAACTTGGAAACTTTAATACTTCTGGACTTCAACTCCAAGGAATTCTTCAGGTAACCATGCCTCAAAGTTGCCAGGTTTGGACACCCTGAATTACTGTAAAGCAACATTGATGTTATAAGTTCATTCAGCATCAAAATATTGATGCATTCCTTTTCCCTCTACTTCTAGAAAATGCTATTTTAGTCCAAAAACCAAACTTTAGACTTTGATCAGAGATGTCTGATCAAAGCTAAAACATATGAAGAATGGTTGCAGGAATTTGGTATGTCTGGTCTAGTGACTGGGATGATGAGATAGCAGAGTTCCAATATTTGAGGGGCTGCCACAAAGAAGAGGGGGTCAACCTATTCTTCAAAGCACCTAAAGGCAGTACAAGAAGCAATGGATGGAAATGAATCACAGAGAGAACCAACCTAGGACTAAGAAGAAATTTTCTGACAGTGAGAACAATTAACCAGTGGTACGACTTGCCATCAGAGGTTATGGAGGTTTTTATGAAGAGACTGCACAGCCACTTATCTAGAATGGTATAGGTAGGGATCCCCAACCCCTGGTCTGTGGACTGGCACCGGACCGTGGCATGTCAGCAACTGGGCCGCATGAACAAGCGAAGGTCCATCTGCAGGATGCAGGCAGCATGCAAAACCACACACCGTCCAGTCCGCGGAAAATCCGTTCTTTATGGAACTGGTTCCTGGTGCCCAAAAGTTTGGGGGCCACTGGTATAGGTCTCCTGCTTGAGCCGAGGGGGTTGGACTAGAAGACCAACTAGGTCCTTTCCACCTCTCTTATTTTGTTCTGTTCTATTCACATTATTTAGTCTACAGTGGTTATATTCATTTACCTAAGGCTAAACTCTACTGAATATAGCAAGTTGAGATCTTATTGAATCTTTGATGCTGTGTTGCTAGGGTTTACAAGCAGGAAAGAACAGCTGTAACAATAATGTAGGTTTCCTGGAAGGATCTGATAGACGCTGGATGAAATTCCATCTAATCTAGCAAGTAGCTCACTCAAGACATATCTCAAAGTATGTTTTTAGAAGGGCTGCTGATATTTATTCTAGTTGTGTCTGCAACTGTGAAAGCTGAAGCAGCAACAACTGTTGGATCTTTGGCTGCAAAAGCTCCTGTTATGGAAAATTCTTCTCCGTTTGCCAGGATAGCTAATTCATGGTTCTGATGCTAGAGGAAGACAGTGACCCAGGTTTAGCAGCATTGCAAAAAAAATTGGTACCATTGTTAAATCTCAGGGATGGAGAGAGTGGATCTGTTTTCAGAGTGTCCCTTGATATCAGATTTCTGATTCACAGCTTTTCAGGTACTTGAGAATGCCTACATTCATAACATTCAATGACTCTTAAGCAAAGCTTTATTGCCAGAGTTCAGCTATTGAAGAATGTGATAATCCCTTCCTTCCTTCCTTCCTTCCTCCCTCCCACCCTCCCTCCCTCCTGAACAATAAATCAGTGGCTTGCCTTGATAAATTGTGGATGCTCCATCACTGCAAGCTTTTAAAAAGAGACTGGATAGCCACTTGTCTGCAATAGTATAGGGTCTTCTGCTTGAGCAGGGGGTTGAACTAGATGACCTCCAAGGTCCCTTCCAACTCTGTTCTGTTATTCCATCACTCCCCCCTTCCTCTCCCTCTTCCTCTCTCTCTCTCTCTCTGTATCTTTATTATTATTTTCCCTGTCTTTTCATGATAATGGACCTTTTCTTCTTTGCTTAGATTGCAATGTAGGAAGCATTTGAATTGTGCTTACATAAATGTCTTGTCCTCGCGTGAGTACCCAGTTTTGTGTTATACGCTTCTAAATTTTCCCTGGTTTCCCAATGTCAATTACATCTTCCAAGTGTGCAAATCAGTTCTGATTTCATTGGGCTGTTTGAGCTGATTCAGGACAAAAAAAAGCTATTAAATTTGGATGTCTGAATCAATTTGGACCACACGTCTAAGGAAGACCTTCTTTGATTTAGACCGATTTTGAGCACTGAAACACATGAACAAAAAGTATCCAAATTGGTCTGAATTAGCCCCAGCAAATCTGATGCTTTAGAATATTTGGCTAGATCTACTAAATCCTAAGAGGGGACACCATAAGAAATTCCTCTCCTTGTGCATGGAAGAGCAACAAAGTGGATGCTATATTGTAGGTTGAACACTTGTGGAAGCTAGGTATGGTCTAGCCCAGGGATAGGCAACCTTGGAGTTGAAGTCCACAAGAGCCAAGGTTGCCTACCCCTGGTCTAGCCTAATGAAGGGAAGGATTAGGTGGGACATAATAACTGTCTTCCAGTACTTGATGGGCTGTCACAGAGAAGAGGGTATTGACTTATTTTCTAGGGCACCAGAGGGCAAGAGAAGAAGTCATGGTGGAAGCTTTTTAAAGAGACATCCAATCTAGGAGTAAGGAGAAATTTTCTTACAGTGAGAACAATTAATGAATGGAACGGCTTGCCTCCCAGAGATGCGGAGGTTTTCAAAAACAGACTGGATAACCATGTTACTTGGAGAGTATAAGATCTCCTGTCTTGAGCAGGGTGTTGGACTAGAATATCTCTGAAGTCCCTCCCAGCCCTGTGGTTCTATGTTCTATGAATATGGAATAGGGAGACCACAGAAAGATGGAAATGCAGAAGGAAAGCAATGCCATCTACCTCTTAGGAACAATGAAGCTTAACATTCACATTTCTGAATTTATTTATTTATTTATTTAAATTTATATACCGCCCTTTCCTGAAGGACTCAGGGCGGTTTACAGGGTATTTAAAAGAAAATCAACACAAAAGTTAAAAACAAATTTAAAAAGATTAAATGAGACCCTGAGAAAAATAAAAACCCAGTTAAAATTAAAAATAAAAAAAAATTCTCAGCCTGGGCCAGAGAGCTCGAAGAGCCAGGTCTTCAGGTCCCGGCAGAATGACCGAAGGTCGGGGGCAGTCCTAAGCTCCACGGGCAGCTGGTTCCAAAGGGCAGGCGTGCCCACTGAGAAGGCCCTACCCCTGGGTGTTACCCGCCGGCAATCTTTAACCGGCGGCACCCTGAGAAGACCCTCCCTGTGGGAGCGCACTGGACGAAGGGAGCTTGATGCTGGCAGCAGGTGTTCCCTCAAATATTTATTTATTTTATTTTATTTTATTTTATTTTATTTTATTTTAATTCCATTTATATCCTGCCCTTCTCCGAAGACTCAGGGCGGCTTACAAGCTTAGCAGTAGCCTTCATTCTATGTATATGCCTGCTTATTAGGGCTTTCACACACACCCCAAGCGGCATTTTTACAAAGTCAGCTTATTGCCCCCAACAATCTGGGTCCTCATTTTACCTACCTCGGAAGGATGGAAGGCTGAGTCAACCTTGAGCCTGGTGGGATGTGAACCTGCACTAATTGCAGGCAGCTGGTGTTACTTAAGGAGGCATTAGCCCACTGCTCCACCATCCCAGACCCTCGCCATTTAGGGCTTTATAGGTCATCACCAGCACCTTGAATCTCTCTGGGTAGATGGTTCTAAGGTACCTTCAGAATCAGATAGAAAATATGTCTCTCTTTTCCAAGGGGGAAAAAAAACCCTGAAAGACAGAGACCAACATGACATAATTCCATGATCCTTAAAATCTCCCTTCTCCTCTAGTTTACTCAGCCTGTTGAAGATCAGCTGAAAGCATTCTCTCCCTCCTTAAAGGGAAAAAAAAGATATTGTTGAACTTCCAGAACCAAGCAGCAGATCTATCATGTCCTACCACACTGTCTCCAAATACCTGGCAGAATCAGCCGGTCATTAAAGATATCAGCCTGATAGCATTATTAGTCTGACATTACAAGTCAGAATAAGGTAGGTGGAAACATTTTTCTCTCTCCTTTTGTAGGTAAGGGACCCAAACAAATCTCTGCAGCTTAGTCATTGTCATTAAATGAAAGCCTTTCCACCTCCAAGCTTTCCAATTTAAGTCCAGGGCAGAACGTTTTATTTCCCCCGTCTCTCTGCCTGTGATAAAAATTGGTGGACTAAGTCCAGTCACTAACAAATGAACCCCCTTCTGTAATTGACATTAATTGGCTCCCTAGTTGTCCCTCTCAGCACAGAAGCCAAGGATCAAGCACAATGTAGTAAGTGGACTTGTCAGGACACTACCAAAAGAAGATGCATGCACAGCAATGATGATATATAGCAAAGGAGACCATTGATGTTCTTAGCTACCTAGGGTTTTTTTTTTTTTGCTGATTGGTGGATGATGTACAATGTAGATGCTTCACATTTCAAAAGAGATGCTTTCGTGTTTAGGAAATGATACCGGTTTGAACGGGTCTTCATGACTGTCAAACTTGACCTGGTGAAAGAGATCTGCATTCCTTCACTCTCTCTCTCTCTCTCTCTCTCTCTCTCTCTCTCTCTCTCTCTCTCTCTCTCTCTCTCTCTCTCTCTCTCTCTCTCTCAAGAAATCCCATGGGTCTTATCAAAAGCCGCCTATTAAAACCCATCCACATACATATCCTTTGAGGAGCTTTTTAGGAAGGACTCCATGATTGGTTTGAATGATATGTTATTTGATTTTAAGAAGACTTGCAGAAAATCTCCTGGAGGCTTTCAAACATCTCCTACATTTTGCTTACGGCAGCATAAATGCTAAAACAGAAGGGAAGGCATCTTGCTGTGGTCCCACTCATCAGCATCAATAGGGTTGGCTCTCTGTATTGAAAAGTTGTCAGTTGCCCTCAGATTTCCTTCTGCATTCATCCAAAACTCAAAGTTGCTAACAGAGTGTCCAGAATTACTTCAACTGTTAGTCTGAATGAAGCTTTAGTGCCACCTCTAGTTCTCAGGCAGAATAGATAGAGGATACATATATATCTCCAGGTTGGTATAGTGATTCAGACACCAGAAGACAATGAGTTCTAGTCCCATTTAAGAGATGAAGATGGGCAACAATGGGCTAGTCACGCTCTCTCAATTCCACTAAAAGGGCAGGACAAGAAGCAATGGGTGGAAGCTGGTTAAAGAGAGTTCCAACCTGGAACTAAGGAGAAATTTTCTGACAGTGAGAACAATTAATGTAATAGCTTATCTCCAGAAGTTGTGGATGCTCCAAAATGGAGGTTTTTTAAAGAAATGATTGGACAACCTTTTGACTGAGATGGTGTAAGTTCTACTGCCCCAGACAGGGGCTTGGATTAGAAGACCTCTAAGGTCTCTTCCATTCATTCTATGATTCTAACTCAGGGGTCCCCAACCCCCGCTCCATGGACCAGTACTGGGCTGCAACATGCCAGCAACCGATCCGCACAAAGAAGCAAAGCCCCGTTCATGGGATGCAGGCAGAACACAAAACCATGCACCCTCCAGTTTGTGGGAAAACATCTCTCCACGGAACCGGTGCCTGGTGCCCAAAAGGTTGGGGACCTCTGTTCTAACTCTAGAAAGTAGGCAATGGCAAACCACTTCTGAAACTTTCCAAAAAAAAACCTGCAGTAACAAGTCCAGGCAGCAATGACTTGGACACACAAACACACAGACCCATCAAACTTAAAACCAGTATTGGCTGAGATAGGAGTACAATTCAGGTGATTCCAAGGAAAGACTTGTATAGACTGGAAAAACTGGAAATAAATATGAATTGAAAAATGCAGTGACATAGACTTGTCTATGAATTGTTACATTATATTAGAGATCTGGAGTTTCAGGGGTCCATTTATTGACCTTCCTTTACTGGTTGATATGTGACAAAGTTAGTTGTGAGTGATAGGAAAATTGCTTTCACCTCATTTTTTTAATCTGTTCAGAATTTAATTTCCCTGTGAGTTTCCCCCTCAGGTCACTATGTTGGCTGATGCCTCTCATCATTCCAATGAAAATGATGCCCCATGAAAATGTGATTTTATTTTTGCTTCCGCCAAAGACATGGCAATAAGGGACTGTATTTGCGCAATGTACCCAATCCTTTGAGGGAATTAATTCAGTTTCATCGTTTGCATACAACATTGCATTTTAAGCTAACCAAGTGGCGTGAATTGATGCAATACTCTAAAGTGCACACATATATCATTGCTACGATCAAAACTAACCAAGTTTAACCAGCCATACAAATGGAATTGCAATAGAAAAATCTATGTGTGTTACGTAATCACAACCGGACGATTGACCAATAGCTTGCTTCATTGTTTCTTGGTTTCTCTGAGTTGAAAAAGAGTGAAGAAACATAGAATATAGAATCATAGGGCCAGAAGGAACCCTGGAGGTCTTCTAGTCCAACCCTCTGCTCGAGGCAGGAGATCTTATACCATCCTGGACAAATGGTTGTCGTGTGTATTTCTGAAAACCTCCAGTGATAGAGCATCCACAACTCCAGGAGGCAAGTTGTTCCATTGATTCATTCTTCTCACTGTCAGAAAATTTCTCGTTAGTTCCAGGTTGAATCTCTCTTTAATGATCTTCCACCCACTAATTCTTGACCTGCCCAAGAATTGACCTAAATTACTGTTTGTGTCTTGGGTCTCTTTTCCGTTTTCTTTCCCCTTTCCTCTTTCTTTTCCTTTCCTTTCCCTGCCTTCTGTTCCCTGAAAATTTAGATTCCAACATCCATAGAACAAGAAATGTTTCCATGGTAAAGCTCGGCGTGCCTTTGTGTGTGTGTGTGTGTGTGTGTGTGTGTGTGTGTGTGTGTGATTTTTGTTTTCTGTGGAACTTCTCAAAGTGACATCTGAGAAGCCAAAAGGTTCCTGTTAAGTGCAAGGAAAATCTAGTCAGGCTAAGCATTCACATGAAAGCTAGAGTGAAAGGAACTGTAAGAAAATATATTTGTGGGCAGAAAGTGCTAGACATAAATCTGTCTCCTGGCCAACTTATCCAGACCTTCAGCTGTAGAGCAGTGAGCCTTAAAATGTTGTTACCCAATTGCCAGGCGGTGTTCCTTTAGTTTGTTTAGGTTGGCCAGTTATGTGACTGTGGTTTGAAAATCATATTTTAGAATCCAATCTGTTGTGTTTTATTCAATAAGAAATGTTTAAGGACCATGTTTAGTGTGTTGTATGAATGAAGTCCAGCATGATCGCCAGTTATGGTCAATTCAAGTCTCCTTGAGGTCCCCGAGTAACAAAATACTTCCATATTCCTGAAACATCTCTAAGACATCTGTGGTCCTTCACCTCTTTTATTTAAATATTGTTTTCCTCAGGAAGGACACAAAACGAAAAGTTGGCATCACCCTGATTTCCAAAAGCTCCATTAAAACCTTACAGAAATTCTGAGAAAATGAAAACAGTGGGTGTTTGGTAGCCATGCTCTTGCATTAGCTGCTCTGCCCTGGTGTGAGCAGGAAGGAAATGACAACGTTATTTGAAGATTGAAGGATTTTGGGATTCATCCAAACTCTTTATCTGCAGTGGCCACAGATCTCTGTGTGTGTCTTTTTACTGTATGTGTATGTGTGTTTGTTTTCCTTTCATATTGTACTTGTGGATATGTATACATTGTGAAGTTGGGGCTGTAGGTCATGTCACCAGGTGGACAAAACAGTCACCAACATTTTGAACCATAACCCAACTGCAGCCTCTCCGAGGAGGTTACATGGGAGAAAATGTTCTTCCTTCCTTCCTTCCTTCCTTCCTTCCTTCCTTCCTTCCTTCCTTCCTTCCTTCCTCCCTCCCTCCCTCCCTCCCTCCCTCCCTCCCTCCCTCCCTCCCTCCTTTCTTTCTTTCTTTCTTTCTTTCTTTCTTTCTTTCTTTCTTTCTTTCTTTCTTTCTTTCTTTCTTCCTATTTTTGTTGGATTAGAAAAGATAGAACATCCAAAGGTAAGCTAGGGAGGTTGAAAGCATTCTGCTGATTACTTTCTGGTCAATGAGCATTTTATAAGGGCCCATATTTTCCATGAAGAATTCTCTGACAATATACCTATTTTTTTTTTTTTTACAATGTTGAAAAATTGATCTAAAAAAATCCAGTAGGAAGTGAATGGCAATTGCTCATGATGATTTGTAACAGCTATTGCTATACTTTTCTCCAGGACTGGTAGAAATTTCACCATGTTGAGACTATAGAAACTGAAAATAATTTCAGTAATATTATGGTTTTTCTTAAAGTATCACTCCAGTCTGTGCCATGATCTTTTCCTTCCCCTCCCTTCCCATCTCTTCCCCTTCCCTTTCCTAGCATTAAGCAAAATTAATATTTCTAAGACCACCTAGCACAGACATGTCAAACTCGCAACGTCACATGACGTCACGCAACGTATCGGGACAGTTTTGCCATTGCCGGCAAAGGGGTGGGCGCAGCTTCCACATGACGAATCTGGCCCATGGGCTGGCAGTTTGACACCCCTGACCTAGCTTATCTGAAAAAGACTAAGATCCTTTACATGAAATTAAAAATAAGAATGTAAGGGGAAAGGCATGATAATACTTCTGAATGCCTAGTAAGGATATTTTTATATGCAAAGGTGGATTTAGCATTGGAGAAGATATCAATTCTCAGTCCATAATTTATTATCTGCAGCTTAGTAGAATTCTATAGTACACAAGCAAAATTTTCCTCAATTGTGAAACTGTTTGAATTTGTTTGCCCATTTCTAAATATCTGTATTTTTGGCCCTTTGAAAAATTTATTTATTTTTATTTATTTTATTTGACTTATATACCGCCCTATTCCCATAGGACTCAGGGCGGTTTACAGGGCAATTAAAACCATACAATACAAAAGTTAAAATAAATTTAAAACAATTAATTAAATTTAAAGCCCAAAAGTTAAAAATTAAAACTTTAAAACCCAGTTAAAAACCCCTCAGTCTAGGCCAGACAGCTCAAAGAGCCAAGTTTTTAAGTCCCGGCGAAATGAGCGGAGGTCGGAGGCAGTCCTGAGTTCCATAGGAAGTTGGTTCCAAAGGGCAGGCGCACCCACAGAGAAGGCCCTCCCTCTGGGAGTCACCCGTCGGCAATCCTTCAGCGGCGGTACCCTAAGAAGGCCCTCCCTGTGGGAGCGCACAGGACGATGGGGAGTTGATGTTGGCAGCAGGTGTTCCCTCAGATAATCCGGCCCCAAGCCATTTAGGGCTTTATAGGTCATCACCAGCACCTTGAATCTCACCCGGAGGGCAACTGGAAGCCAATGCAGCTCGCGGAGAAGAGGTGTTACACGGGAGTATTGGGGGACTCCCATCACAACTCACGCGGCTGCATTCTGTACCAGCTGAAGCCTCCAAGTGGTCCTCAAGGGCAGCCCCATGTAGAGAGCATTGCAGTAGTCTAGGCGGGAGGTCACGTGCATATGGGTGACTGTGTGTAGGGCATCTTGGTCCAGATAGGGCCGCAACTGGTGCACCAGGCGAACCTGGGCAAAAGCCCCCCTAGCCACGGCTCCTATATGATCTTCAAAACTGAGTCGTGAATCCAGGAGGACGCCCAAGTTGCGAGACCTATCAACGGGGGGGGGGTAACACCTCACCCCCCATCATTAGTGATGGAACAAACTGGTTAACCCAAGATGCCAGTATGCACAGCCACTCAGTCTTGGCAGGATTGAGACGAAGCCTCAAACTTTATGCTTAATGTCATTGATGAGGTTTTTAGCCCTGTTTCTTTTCCATTGGTTTATCAGCAGCAACATTCTGCTTTAAGCTAACTCCACTCTTTATGTAATAAATAAAAAATACTTGAAATAAAAGGGAAAGAAAGTCTTCATTATTTTTCCAAAATGCTATGTTAATTAAATATCAACATAGACATGTTTTTCTTATTTTCTCTTTTCCAATGTTCATTCTGTCAGCCAAAAATCCTTTGATGCTTCTTCTTGCTAGTGAGGTGCACAGGAGAAGACATTCTATGCTTCATGGAGACTTAAGGGGGCATCCTATTTTATTTTCAGGTCTCTGGGGAATATGGAAAAATTGGAATACAGGTAATCCTTGACTTACAACAGTTCATTTAGTGACTGCTTGAAGTTACAACGGCACTGAAAAAGTGACTTTTGACTGTTTTTCATACTTAATGGTCATTGGTCTCATGATCAAAAGTTGGATGCTTGGAAATTGACTCACATTTATGACAGTTGCAGTGTCCCTAACCCTAACTCTAATCTAATGCCAGTAGGGAATCAAATTCACTTAACAACCATGTTACTATCTTAACAACTAGCAGCAATTCACTTAACAACTGTGGCAAGAAAGGTTATAAAATGGGGGCAAATTCACTTAACAACAATCTCATTTAGCAACAGAAATGTTGGGTTCCATTGTGATTGTAAGTTGAGGTCTGCCTGCATAGAATTTTTCCCCCCTCTGTTTTGCAAGGATCTATTCCAGCCATGGTCTTTTGTGGTCCCCGGCTGGGAAAATACTGCAAGGCACTTGAATCAATTTAGAATTGAAAATGTGTGCCCGTCTTTATTATAAGTGAACGCAACTTAGTGAAATGGGAAGTGGCTGCTTGTGACACAATCGTTTAGGCAAGGGCAGGTCAAAGGATGATCTGTCGATGTTTTCTCCCAACTATGGATTTCTGCTTTAAAAAGCAGGCAGTGTCTTTCTTGCAAGCTTCTTTTTATCAATAAATTAATTAGCTGAAGCTTGGAGAAGATGGTTTCTGAGGGACTTCTCAGCCCAGATCACTCCTCCACCCGCCTCCCAAGGACGCAGTGACAGTTGGTGGGTGGTGCTTTGGCTCCCTCTAGCCAATTAGGGAGTGATGGATTAATCTCATTTTTTTAAATGAAAAAGAAACAGTTAAAGCTATGTCTTTGCACTACAGGTAGTCCTTGACTTACAACAGTTCATTTAGTGACTATTTGAAGTTACAATAGCACTGAAAAAAGTTACTTATGGCCGTTTTTCACACTTATGACCGTCGCAGCTTCCCCATGATTGCATAATTGAAATTCAGATGCTTGGCAACTGACTTTTATTTATAACAGTCACGTGGGATCACATTATCCCCTTTTGCAACCTTCTGACAAGCAAAGTCAATGGGGGAAGCCAGATTCACTTTACAACCATGTAACAAACTTAACAACTGGAGTGAGTCACTTAACATCCAGATTCAGTCATAGTTTTGTTCCATACAGTATTAACCTTGTAAACTCTAAAACATCCTCCTTCTGTTATGTATTCAAAATAGACAGTGATTAATATTTATATGTTAATTATATGTAAGGGTGTAGGTCTATACATATATTGTATATAGTATGTTTTTAAATGTGTGTTATGTAGGTTTACCCTTGAGAGCAAGCAACTAAATTTCATTTTTAATGTGTGCCATTGTGCCCACAGTAAAAAAATGACAATATAGGTTATCTTACCTTACCGTACGTTACCTTACATTACCTTACCTTACCTTACCTTACATCTTATCTTATCTTATCTTATCTTATCTTATCTTATCTTATCTTATCTTATCTTATCTTATCTTATCTTATCTTATCTTATCTTATCTTATCTTAGGTACTGTGGCATGAAAGGTTATAAAATGGGGCAAAATTCATTTAATAACTGTCTTGTTTAGCAACAGAAATTTGTGCTTGTAAGTTGAGGATTATCTGTAAATGATCCTTCTTCAGTGTAATAAGTCTCCAGATATGGTTAGGAATACAATCCCTGGTATTTTTAGCAAGAAGGGTGCAAATTCGGAGTGTTCTGGTCTCCATACAGGGAGTCCTTGACTTACGACCATTCTTTTAGCAACCGTTCAAAGTTGCCAAGTGCCCAAATGGTTCTGGGAGTTGCAATGGATGTGGGAGAAAGGACTGATCCTAAGTCACTTTATTCAATGCCAAGCTAACTATAGGTGGCCACTAAATGAATGGTTATAAGCAGTGCTTTTTTTGTAAAAGAAAAAGGTGCCGGAACTCACACATGTCCTACAACCTGCCTTACCTACCCTACAAGGTTCCATCCAAAAAAGGTGCCGGAACTCCGTTCTGAGCGTTCTATGAGAAAAAAAGTAGAGGACTACCTGTACATTTGGAGTATGCCATCTGGGGAAGAATGTACTAAACCAATATGGAACGGAATGGAATGGAATGGAATCAAATGGAAGGGAAGGGAAGGAAAGGGAAGAGAAGAGAAGCTATACCATCTCAGACAGGTGAATGTCTAGTCTCTTCTTAAATATCTCCAGTGATGGATAGCGCTCAAATCACAGCTATTCATTTAGTGATGATGCAAAGTTACAATAGCACTGGAAAAAAGTGACTTACAACAATTTTTCACATTTATGACTGTTGTGGCATCTCCATGATCACATGACCAAAATTCAGATGTTTGGCAATTAACTCATATTTATGACCGTTGCCATGTCCCAGGGTCACGTGATCCCCTTTTGTGACCTTCTGACAGGCAAAGTCAATGGAGAAGCCAGGTTCACTTAATACCCGTGTGAACAACTTAGCAGCTGCAGTGATTCACTTAATAACTTTACAACAGGTTGTAAAGGTTGTATAGGTTGTAAAATGGGGCAAAACTTACTTAACAACTGTCTGGCTTAGCAATAGAAATTTTGGGCTCAGTTGTGGTCATAAGTCAAGGACTACCTGTATTTTTCTTCTATCACTAAGTTCTCAACCATTATAAAAGCTTTATCATAGGAATAACCTGTTCTTGTGTGCACGTACCCAACAGATCAGCATTTGTTCTTCCAAATGCATAATGAAGTCTGAGTTCTTCTACACTACTTTGGAATAATCACTCTTCACTTTTTATTATTTCAAACTACAGGCAGTCCTTGACATACGACCAAAATTTCTGTTGCTAAGTGAAACATTTGTTAAGTGAGTTTTGCCCCATTTCACGACCTTCCTTGCCACAGCAGTTAAGTAAATCCCTGCAGTTGTTAAGTTAGTAACACGGTTGTTAAGTGAATCTGGCTTCCCCCTTGACTTTGCTTGTCAGAAGGTCGCAAAAGGGGATCATATTATCCTGGGACATTGCAATCGTCATAAATATGAGTTAATTCCCAAGCATTTGAAATTTGATCACATGACCATGGGGCTGTAACTGCAATGGTCATAAGTGTGAAAAATGGTCATAAGTCACTTTTTTGGTGCCGTTGTAACTTTAAAAAGTCACTAAAAGAACTATTGTAAGTTGACGACAAGGACAGGAAGGCCTGGAGGAACGTTGTCCATAGGGTTGCAATGGGTCGGGCACGACTTCGCAGCTAACAACAACAAAGTTGAGGACTACCTGTATATATATTTTTAATCTACTGTACATTCCTATGTTCAATTCAGAAGAGTTATAACTGATATTTGACTTAATGTCCCTATGCCATTTTGTCTTGTTGACAAAATACCAGCAAGTGTCCAGAAATTCATGCAGATTTTTTCCCAGGTTTGTGACTTAGCCTTGTGCAAATCCAGCTGCTGTAGTGTGTAAAGCTTAGAAACTTTCACAGACTCTGCCATTATGACTTATTTAATAGCAATACCACTTAGACTTATCTACCACTTCACAATGCTTTACAGCTCTCTCTAAGTGATTTACAGAGTCAGCCTATTGACCCCAACAATCAGGCTCTCCATTTTACCAACCTTGGAAGGATGGAAGGCTGAGTCCAGTCAGGATCGAACTTCTAACTGTGAGCAGAATCAGCCTGTAATGCTGCATTCTAATCACTGGAAAGGAAGAAAGGAAGGGAGGGAGGGAGGGAGGGAGGGAGGGAGGGAGGGAGGGAGGGAGGAAGGAAGGAAGGAAGGAAGGAAGGAAGGAAGGAAGGAAGCAATAGCACTTAGACTTATATACCACTTCACAGTGCTCTAGAGCAGTGGTGGTGAACCTATGGCACGTGTGCCAGAGGCAGCACTCAGAGCCCTCTCTGTTGGCACGCGTGCCACTGCTGCCAGCAGCAGGTCCATCAGGCCACCACCACTGCCTGGAGCAGGAGCCCCACCCAGCACAAAAGAGGCAAAGTGGCCAACTTGCAAGCTCGAGCAGAGGTGGTAGAGCAGAGGTCACCAACCATTGTCGATTGATGGACTGGAAGAAAAGGGAGGGGGAAGCATTTTACACGCATGCATGTGTGCACAGGGCTGCGAGCATGCACACACCACAAATGGGGTGGGGTTAGTGCCTGCGTGATACTCACTAGCCCTGCCCTGTTCTTCCATGGTGCAGCATCTTGTACCTGCACCCCGCAGTGCTGCGGCGGTCATTTTTGCACCTTGCAGCGCAGTGGCCCATTTTTGTGCCCCCAGGTTTTGCATGCCCAAGGTGGCACTCAGAGGTGCCTCCCTGCCCCCCCGAGGGCACCACAATGTTGATGCGGCCCTGGCACTTTGCGATAAATACGTGGGTTTTGGGTTGCGGTTTGGGCACTCGGTCTCTAAAAGGTTTGCCATCACTGCTTTAGAGCCTTCTGTAAGCAGTTTACAGATTCAAGTTATTCCCCCAACCATCTGGGTCCTCATTTTTACAACCTCAGAAGAACGGAAGGCTGAATAAACCTTGAGCCAGTCAGAATCAAACTCCTGGAATGAGCAGTGAGGTAGCCTGTTGTACTGCATTTTAACCACTGCACCAACAACAATAATGTAATAATGTAATATTGTGTAGACTTCAACTCCCAGAAATTCCCAGGCAGCTATAAATGATATCGACCATGGTATCCTACTGCGGTGTCTCAGAGGGTTGGGAGTGGGGGGCACTGTTTTACAGTGGTTCTCCTCCTACCTTCTGGGCCGTTCACAGTCGGTGTTGACAGGAGGGCAGAGATCCACCCCAAGGGCTCTCGTTTGTGGAGTTCCTCAGGGATTGGTTCTCTCTCTCCTCTTGTTCAACATCTATATGAAGCCACTGGGTGAGATCATTCGTGGTTTCGGGGTGGGGTATCATCAGTACACTGATGATACCCAGCTTTTTCTTTCCACCCCGAACCAACTCAGTGATGCCCTCGACGTGATGTCCCGTTGCCTGGAGGTGGTTCGGGTTTGGATGGGGAGGAACAGGCTTCGACTCAATCCCGCCAAGACTGAGTGGCTCTGAATACCAGCATCTCGGGAGAACCAGTTTTGTCCATCGTTAACTATGGGGGGTGAGGTGTTACCCCCCGTTGATAGGGCCCGCAACTTGGGTGTCCTCCTGGATTCATGGCTCAGTTTAGAAGACCACATAGGAGCCGTGACCAGGGGGGCTTTTGCCCAGGTTTGCCTGGTGCGCCAGTTGCGGCCCTATCTGGACCGAGATGCCCTACGCACAGTCACTCATGCGCTCGTGACCTCCCAGTTAGACTACTGCAATGCTCTCTACATGGGGCTGCCCTTGAGGACCACTCGGAGGCTTCAGCTGGTGCAGAATGCAGCTGCGCGAGTTGTGATGGGAGTCTCCCGATACTCCCGTGTAACACCTCTTCTCCGCGAGCTGCATTGGCTTCCGGTTGCCCTCTGGGTGAGATTCAAGATGCTGGTGATGACCTATAAAGCCCTACATGGCATGGGTCCAGATTATCTTAGAGAGCACCTGCTGCCAGCATCAACTTTCCATCGTCCTGTGCGCTCCCATAGAGAGGGTCTCCTTAGGGTGATCCCCAGAGGGAGGGCATTTTCTGTGGGCGCACCTGCCCTTTGGAATGATTTACCTGTGGAACTCTGGAACGCCCCCGATCTGCATTCATTTCGCCGGGACCTGAAAACCTGGCTTTTCAATCTATCAGGCCTGGACTGAAGGGGTTTTAGCTTTTTAATATTGTTTTAATTGTTGGGCTTTAATTAATTTAATTCATTTTAATTTTATATTATCTTTTTATATTGTCTTTTATATGCTGCCCTGTAAACCACCCTGAGTCCTTCGGGAATAGGGCGGTATAGAAAACTAACTAACTAACTAACTAACTAACTAACTAACTAACTAACTAACTAAATAAATAAATAAATAAATAAATAAATAAATAAATAAATAAATAAATAAATAAATAAATAAATAAATGGTAGTGTCACACCAGCTTCATCACATGTCACAAAAATGGCACGTGTTTGCAACTGAAATGGGCACAGGTACTGGGTGGCCAAAAAAAATCTGATTTTCTTGGGGAGCTGAAATCCACATTTTAAAATTTCCAAGGTCAAGAAACACTGCATTAAACACTGCCGAACAAATGCAAATGTTTTGGGAATACAAGTTTTGGCCCCAAGACTTTCAGCTGTAACATTGGAACTCACTTCTGAACAAACCTACACAGGATTGCTGTGTAGCTGACAACCACATAATTAATCTAAAATTCACTTTCATCCTGGGTTTGCTAAGGGGAAAGCAGAATACATGTGCAATCCATGAGTGAGCAAATGCATGAAGAATTCTCTTAATCTGTGAGTTTGTGTGTGTATTCACATGTGTGTGTGTATTTCTCCTCCCAGGTTGTAAACCTTTTTTCATTTGGTAGAAGTATTTCACCCATAATATGACATATTGTTTAAAATTATAATTTAGAAAACAAGAAACCACAGCCACTTCAAAAGAGTTCACCTGCAAAATAGTTTGATGGCTTCATCCTTTCTTTCATATTTTTAAAAGCACAACATTATGTGCAGATTGGTTTATTAATCTCTTCCTGCCATGTATTTTTCATGAAATATTTTGATAACGAATTGCATTGAAGTCCTACCTTATATTTATAAAATAATTCTTGTTGAAGGAAGGAAGGAAGGAAGGAAGGAAGGAAGGAAGGAAGGAAGGAAGGAAGGAAGGAAGGAAGGAAGGAAGGAAGGAAGGAAAAGATTGGGGCATATGCTGAATAACATGTTTATTCTTCTGGAAAAAGAGAAAGGGAAAGCAAGATAATTTTGTCAGAACAAGAGACTGCTTAAGGCAAAGGGGAGAGAATGCAAGGGAGAGAAAAAAGAGAACTGACTAAACAAGGCTTCATTTTATGTTAGTGATTCCTTTCTTTCTTTTGTGTCTGTATCTAGGCTTTCAATCCCCCCCCCTTTTCCTTTTTCCTTTTTTTTTTTACTATAAATTAATTTGGGCTGTTCACTCTAGCAGTGATACCAGAGTAGCTCAAGCTTATGATACTCTGCAACCACATCAACTTTTTCAGCATATGAAAGATACCCCTCTTTTGTGAGTCCCAGTGTGTGTCTGTGTGTGACATTATGTGTGTGTAAATTTGTATTTTAACTTTTGTTTGTGGGGAATAAAATCAGGGGCTGTGGAGTGGAGCAGGTTTCTTAAGATATCTGCCTTTTGGGGAGTGGAAAAGGTATTTAGTCATAGCAGGCCATATGAAGCTCAGATGGCTAGAGGTGGTTTCAGTGAGGTTGTTACCCTATTCTGTTGTGTTTTTTTAAGAAGCCTTTTGAAAAAAATGTTTGCACTAACTATTTTTGAAGTTAAGAGCGATTTGCCTCTACTGCAGGAATCCTCTGGTGTTCTGTTTGCGTTTTAGTTCAATAATGGCTTGAAGGGGAGGAAAAAAATAAAATTTAAAAGAAAATGTGTGCTATGAGAATAAAGCAGCAATTTCAGACAGAAGACCCAGCAATATATGAAATGCTCATAGTTTGAGATAAATGCTTGATTCTTGTCCCTTGCACCAAATCTTCCATTCCTATTAGTTTCTTCTTTTCTGTACAGATAACTTTTTTGTTGTTTTAAGTTTCTGAGTTCCTGTCTTAAAATAAAACCCTGGGAAGGAGAGGACAGGAAGGAAATCTTCAAATCAAAATGTTTGATTAACATTAGTATCTTTTCCTGACATCTTACTCCTATATGGAGAGGAAAGGAAGAGGATAAAATTTGACCTGAAGGACGAGTTTTAAGTATAAATGATTTCATTTGCAGCCACATCCTGTTTTATTACATTGACTTGCAAGGCCGGTGTGTTGTGCAATTAGCTCACATGGTGTAATAAGATGGAGGGTTTGTGTCACTGTGAGTTGGGAGTGGGAGCACGAAGGGAGGCTCAGCCAATCTCAATGTATACATGGTTGTACTTTGACAATAAAGGTTCATTCATTCATACATGAAGATTAAGTTGGTCTGCTAATGAATAATTATTACTGCATAAAATAAAGAGGGGAAGGCAGACTTTAAAATGGGGGACTCTGATTCCAGTGAGGCATATTATTCATAAGTAAAAAAATAAGTAAATATTAGTTTTTCCTGGGTGACTAATGGTATTTGTTCACCTAAGCTGACAAAATCACCTCTTGTAATGGATAAGTATTTGGGCCACCTTTAATCATCTTGAATGAGAGGAATTTACTTATGTGAGTATGTTTGGATCATTTCCTCCTGAAGACAGGAGAGAGGGGGAGGGAGGGGAAGGGGAGAGGGGGAGAGAGAGAGAGAGAGAGAGAGAGAGAGAGAGAAATGGACTTTTATTCCTTAAATATTCAACTGCAGTGCCTAATCTAATTTTTCACCATGGTTAATGGTCTTTTACAGGCTCCTGAGAAAATTCAAGGGCTGGTGGGTGGAGCTTGAGGGAGATGATGGGAAATAAAAGGAGAGAGAGAGAGAGAGAGAGAGAGAGAGAGAAATACACACAAATACACACAAAGAGATCCTCACACCTTTTTAAAGCTCTGAAAAACTATATTTGGCCCATCAGTCAGTTTTTGGTAGCCTCTCCTAGAACTGTTTTGTGTTTTTATGATAATTATTGTGATGATTATTTGCTTCAATTTGTACACATTTTGCCCACATACAAGGACATTATTCCAAGCGTATCTAGCTGGAGAAGCTAACTTTCTTGTGCAATTCCATCCTAAACCGAGTTTTATCTCTCCTTTCCTTCCCTTCTGCTTGCCTTTGAAAGGGCCGTGCCTTTCGGTGAGTCGAAGGCCTGCCCCCCCCCCCCACCCAACAGCATCTCCAATCTGGCTTGCCTGGGAAAAACCCAGGACTCTCTTTCCAGTCCCAGCTGGGCACTGGCATTAATTTACTCCAAACCTCAGGCCGGTACAATACATCTTGCTTGCTCTCCCCCTCCCCCACCCCATTTTCTCTCTTCCTCTCTTTGACGCTCTCTTGGGGGGGGGTGTAAAAATGCAATTATTTGAATTTGGTGAGTGGGCAAGAGAGCCTGCCATGGCTGGGACCCTTTGAGAAAGGAGAGGCGCCCTTGCTTGAATCCGTGGGAGCAGAGGGGGGTCTGATTTGTCCCCGAGAGCATCTCCGCCTGCTCTCGCTTCCGTACAAGAGAGCAGCGAGTGTGCAACGCTGTGTGTGTGTGTGTGTGTGTGTGTAAAACCGTTCATGCACTGGATGACATTGAGGGGGAATCTTACTCGCAGACTGTAGGCGGCTTTCTCTCTCGTTATTAAAACCGTTCTCTTTCACCGGCTCGCTTTCCTTCCCCCTTTTTGCGCTCGTTTTTTTTTTTTTTGTTTTTTTTTGCCTTCGCTTCGCTTAGCTTTGGGGAAAGAGCAGAGGAGAAAAAAAAAGGGGGGGGGACACAAAACAAAACAATCGTGAGCAAATGGCCTTGACTTGAGAGACGCCGGCGTGTAAGGTTTGCACACTCGGGGGCGGGGGGGGGGCGGAGAGCCTCCCACACACCGAACGCCATCCTCATCCTCACCACTCACCCTAACACTCCCAAGGAGAGAGTAGCGGGGCAGGCTGCGGGTACGCGCGCGCGCGGGTGTCTTGGAGGGGGGTGTTCTTTTTGTTTTGATTTTTTTTTCTCTCGGCTGGAAGCAACCCCCCCTCCCTCCCTCCCTCCCTCCCCGTTCCCCTTTGGAGAAAGTGAGCGGTGGCAGTTTTACTGGGGGAAGAGAGCAGGAGAGAGAGAAAGAGAGAGAAAGAGAGAGGCAAAGAGAAAAGAACGCGTTTTTCTTCTTTCTTTCTTTCTTTCTTTCTTTCTTTCTTTCTTTCTTTCTTTCTTTCTTTCTTTCTTTCTTTCTTTCTTTCTTTCTTTCTTTCTCTTTTTTCCCCCTTTTTTGAAGCTGAGGCAGGATTAGCCTCTCCTCATGCAAGCCCCCTCACTTGTCGTCCGCCGAGTTGAGAGTGGCAACATGCAACATCCTCTGACAGGGACAACCTGCGTGGCACTTCCGAATGTGGGTATGTGTCCCCAGCTTTCCTGTGCCTTGACTCTTATGTACTTACAGCAGGTAAGTCCATAAGCAACTTTTCCCCTCTCCTCCCAACACGCACACATTCTCTCTCTCTTTCTTTCTCTCTCTCTCTCTCCCCCCCCTCTCTCTCTCTCTCACACACACACACGCGTCTTCCCTACCCCCCCCCATCTCTGCCTCTCTTAATTTAGCTATCTCCTCTACCCCCTTCTGTATTTTCCGCACCTCTTGGACGGGAAAAAATAGCTTTCTGCCTGAATGAAATGTATAATTGCCTCTCTCTTGTAGAAACTGCGTCCTTATGCACGTGTGCACGTTAATAAGAAAAGCATAGTCCTTGGGAGGGTCCAGATTTGAATCTCGTGTGCTCTTCCATCTTGGTCCTTAAAGGTGTCGTAAATTTGCACATTTTTGGAAAGTTTGAAGGGTGATTATTCTTCCCCCCACCCCCGCCCCATTACTTTTGCTTTTTTGTTTTTGCATTCGTTGTTTCTTTTTCTGCACGGAATTTAATAAAGATGTTGCTTTTTGCTACTTCAAAGGCAGGATTGCAAGTGACCCCAAAAAGAGGAATTTAATTAAAGGAGAGAACTTTACCTTTCTCCGACAGGCAAACGCGCAGTTCTAACCCAGAGGCACGAGGTTGTTCTTCCGATTGTCCTCTGAAGTTTTAACTCTCGGGTTGGAAATGTCGACGAAACCGTCCAAGGTTGTTGAGTTCTTTGTTGGAAGGAGATGCGGTCGTGGGGGGGGGGGATGGCGAATCTAATGAATAGGCAAGACTCTGGCGTGAAAATTTGAGAAGTTGACCGGGTTTAGTTGATGAGTCGTTTGTCAACCTGCGATTTGTAAACCTGGATCTTTGGAAGTGGGCACCCGGTTTGGGGGCGGGGGGGGGATTTTTCTCCCTCTAAAAATACATGGCTGCCTACTTGACTTATTTTTAAACAGCATCTTCTTTCAATTAACCTTCTCCGGGTACCAATGGTGTTTTCCAAGTCTTGTGGGTGAAACCGCAGAAAGAAAGGAGAAGCGGTCGGGAAAGCATGAACAGCTAAGCTTCCAAGCCCGTTTATTGTAATCCAATTGAAAGCAGTGGGGCTTTTTCACTAGCCAAGGTGCTGAACTTCTGTGCGCCCACAATAGAGCGTGAGACTACTACTACTACTACTACTACTACTACTACTACTATTATTATTATTATTATTATTATTATTATTATTATTATTATTATTATTATTATTATTATTATTATTCCTAGCTTTCCAAATCGTTATCTGTGCTCAGTACTACCGTGAAAGGGGGGGGGACACTGAATTTGTAGAAGCCAGATTAAAATAGAGTGTCATGCAAATGTGATTAATTGCATTGATTCTGTGGAGGGGGTCATTTCTTCCCTTCCCACCCCTCTTTTGTGAGTTTTACTATAGCTCAGCTGAACCATTGGAACTGTGACTCTTAGCTACTGACACTCAGCTCCTGAGATAGTTTCGATGTCACGCGGGCAACTTATGTTCCTCCGTGCTGAAGTTTCTTCCTTTGTCCATCTCTCTTTTATTTATTTATTTTAGGGGGAAGGGAAATGTTTTTTTTTTTTTAGAAAAGCAATGATACTTCCAATACTTCCTTCTTGTCTAGTGCTGGTCTTCTTGTTAAAATAGAATTGAATTGATCACAGTTCTTTTTATAGGAGGGCAGTTGTAGCTTAACTTAGTTAAAGCTCAGTAGCTTAAAAGAAATAGAGTCAACTCTTGTCTGTTTGTCATGCTCGGATCTTGCTCCTACAGAGGAAACAGATTCAGGATTGAAGGAACTAACTGGGTATTAAAAGGCTCATCTATACAATAGTCTCATGTATCTAGGATGGTTTTTGTGTGTCAGAATATCTCTCTCTCTCTCTCTCTCTCTCTCTTTTACACACACATTTATGTGTTTGTTTCTGTGTATTCTGTTTGAATGGTCTTAGTTAAGGTCTTGATGTTACTGTCATACTTTCTTTGTGCCGTTGTTTTTTTTTTTAAAGGCTGCTGTTTAGGTTAGTCACCTAGGAAAGATTATTGTGTTTGTGTATGTACATGTGCATGGTGTCCTGTGTTAATTTATGAAGGAAGGGAAGAAAGGAAGAAATTATTCCTAGTATTTTTTTCATGAACTTTTTAATATGAGATAAACTTTAATCTGGGCACATAAACTACATGATCACCTAATTATGAGGCCAATGATGGAGTAAAAAAAATGATAAAGAAGGCTGGGGGAGGAATCTTTTTATCTTACACTGTCTTGGAAAGAGTTTATGAAACTGAAGTCCCAGCATAGTAAATTTTCCCAATTTAAGAAAATACCCATGGGCCTTGGCTGAACTGCTCACAATTCTTTTAGGGGTATTTTAAGGCATAAGGCTGATTTTAGGGTCTTCAGCCAGAGACAAAAGATGAGAAGCAGTTTCAATGCACTTTTATGTTGTTCTTGAAGACTCTCCCTTCTTTAACTCTTGGTGTGGATTCAATCTCTGCAGCAGAAGGTTGTGTCATTAACACTTTCTGGAATTTTTCATTGAATTATTATTATTTTCATGTGAAAATATGCACAAAGAGAGCAGCAGCAGTTAGTACACTGTTCTGGATGTGCTAATACACAGCCATTAAAACAGTTATGAATCCATGACCTCTTTCCACAGCTGGTGGAATCAGTTCATAAGAATTTGTAAGTGTTTAGATATTTACACCTTTTTCATCTGAATCTGGAGCTTTTTATTTACTGCTTTAAAGACTTCTAGATGGAGAAGACAAATTGAAGAAGTTATAAACTGGCCAGTGTATGATCCATAGCAGAGCTCTCTCTCTCTCTCTCTCTCTCTCTCTCTCTCTCTCTCTCTCTCTCTCTCTCTCTCTCTCTCTCTCTCTCTCTCTCTCTCCCCTCCCCCTCCTCCCCCTCCTCCTCCCCCTCCTTCTCTTTATTAGAGCTGGATGAGAGATCTATCAGCCCTGGCTATATGACACTCAAGTAATTTATTTCCACATTAACCTGTTCTTCTTGTTAACTATTCTCCTCACCTCATCCAGATCCAAATTACTTTTCTAGGTCTCCTTATTCAAACATAGGGAAGCTGCCATGTAACAAGGTTTGCTAAAGTTGGACTTTGCTGGGTCTTCCATAAGAATTTGAAGTCCATAGTAACAACAAAGGTTCACTCCAATGCAGCCATTTCTCTCTCTCTCTCTCTCTCTCTCTCTCTCTCTCTCTCTCTCTCTCTCTCTCTCTCTCTCTCTCTCTCTCTCCCTCTCTCTCTCTCTCTCCTCTTCTTCTCTCTCTCTCTCTCTCTCTCTCCTCTCTCTCCCTCTCTCCTCTCCTCTCTAATTCTGGATCAGAATTTTGGGAATATCACATTTTGAAAGGGTTTGAAAATCCTTGCCACAGAATGAAGCTAGCATTGGAAGTTTATTGAACTGATTTTTTTCCTGGATAATTTGCCTAGAAAATGTACAGTTTGCAACTGGGGAATTCCTACTCTCAGCTGTAAAAGTTTCCCATCAATAACCCTTTTTTATTTTTCATGCCTTTCACAGACTCACTAGGAATAACAATCACCTGGAAAACATGAATTAAGCTTTGAAACTGCCAAATTTCCTTCATAATTATACTTTCTAGTTGGCACCCATTCATTGTTACTAATAAATTTATGAAATTGATTTTTTCCCCTGCAGGGAAAAAAATATCAGCACTTGCCAGTCTATCTTACGGTATATAACTTATATAAACCTACCGTAATCTGCTGGCTTGCATCTCCCCGACAGCTGGGCAATTCAATTTTTGTATTATTGATGCAGAATTAGAGGATTTTTATCTTGAGAGTGTGTCCCCTGTCCCTTTACATATATTGGTAAAGAACATGCAGAACACCGAACACCATAAATTTGATGCATGCTTTCAAAAATTGATATGACTTTCACAGATTTAATTCGATTTTGTGCATGAAACCATGGAGTGTTGTTATAATTTTCTTAGAAGTGAAGAAACATTTACTGGGTTGTGTATATATATGTGTGTGTGTGTGTGTATATATATATCCCAGTGTTCATTTGTTTGTTAATATATATATATATATATATATATTTCCTTTGTCTCTAGAGAATCCATAAGCTAATGAGTGTACTCAGGAATTGTTTATTTGTCTGTTTTCTTAAAATACTGGTATATCAGTTGATGAACAAAACTTGCTAGATTTATAGATTCTCTATGCGGTCACAGAATTTTTTTAAAAAAATGTCTCATAAAATTGCTTATTTCCCACAGTAACAACAATCTATATTTTCTTTAGATTATCTTATATGTTCTTGTTGAAGAAGAAAGCTCCTTGGTAGACACAGCAATTCAAACAGATGTATCAAGAGATCTGACTGGGCTAAATAGTTCAGATCAGAAGTCTTTGCTTTAGGCTTTCTCTGGGTTACAGGGAAAAAAAATCACAAGGAAGCTCTTTTATTAAGAGGCACAGGAAAAGTTAAAACCTTGTGTTAGTTATTTGAGCTCTTTTCTTTTCTTTCTTTCTTTCTTTCTCTTTCTTTTTTTTCTCTTTCTTTCTTTCTTGACAAAACTTGCAAATTTAGTACCAAGAAAGCTTCCCTGATTCCAGTGGGATTTTTTTTCAGTGGAACACATATAGGATTATAGCAGTGGTCTTTAGCATACCAAAAATATCATTGGAGGTAAAGGATATTTGAAACCAGTATTGTCTCTTTCAGAACGTTTAAAGCTTGAAATGGAAATATATTGTATGATCTATCTATCTATCTGTCTGTCTGTCTGTCTGTCTGTCTGTCTGTCTATTTATCTACCTTTCTATCTATCTCATCTCTATTTTTTCTCTCTCATCAATCTGTCTGTCTATCTGTCTATCTATCTATCTATCTATCTATCTATCTATCTATCTATCTATCTATCTATCTATCTATCTATCTATCTATCTATCTCTATCTTCTATCTTCTCTCTCTCATCAATCTGATCTATCCTCTCTCTCATCTATCTGTCTGCCTATCTATCTGTGTGTCTGTCTGTGCGTCTGTCTGTCTGTCTGTCTCTCTATTTATCTATATCTATCTCATCTCTATCTTCTCTCTCATCTATCTGATCTATCCTCTCTCATCTATCTATCTGTCTGTCTGTCTGTCTGTCTATCTATCTATCTATCTATCTATCTATCTATCTATCTATCTATCTATCTATCTATCTATCTAATCTCTCTCTCATCTATCTATCTATCTATCTTCCCCAGAGTACCAGGATTTGCAAAGATCCCATCCCCATAGAATTCCTTACAATAGGCTCCATTTTGATTCATACTAGCTTTCATATTTTTAATAGCTCTATGTAGGTGGGATTCTACCCTCTTTCCTTCAAGATCTTTTAGCTATGCGAGATCTGAACTGGCTTTATAAAGCAGACAAGAGACATAGATTTTCAAAAAGTGATGGGAGTTAGTTGGGATATTGTGCTCCTTCTATCTATTCTTGTAGTTGGCAATTCATCTCAACACAGCCAGGGATCCTTAATATATACTATGTAGGTCATCCATTGTTATGATATGCACCCAATCTTCCAAAATTTAATTATCCTTCTGTCTATTCATTAATAATTGAATAAAGTGGATTATTGATATATGGTCATATTAAAAAACAGTAATTATATTATTCTAATGCAATTAGAATACAATTATGATGAAAACCCACCAGCCATACCAACAGAGCACAATAATAATATAGATTATCTACAACTCAGTAGAGAATTAAAAAAATGTATGAAAGGAACCAGGATAGCAAATCTTAAATCACAGAGGGAGAGAGAGATATAAAGACAGATTAAAACATGATACTGTAAACACAGAATAAAATATCACATTGTTTAAACTAGATCATTATATACCATTATAGTTAAAGTATTTGTGAGCACAAAAATAGATTGGTGCTGAGAAAGAGAAATATGGACGCCTGAACATTCTTAATGTGATTATTCTGAGATGGGAGACACCACAAAAAGTCCTCTCCCTCCCTCCCTTCTCTCTTCTCCTCTCTCTCTAAAAGATTTTAGAGCTAAAAGATTTCCATTGGAATCCTCTGATGAGTCATGGATAGCTGATGCAGAAATAAATGTTCTATCAGATATCAATGTCTTCAGCTCACTTCGGTTAAC